>NC_021163.2:37439657-37442540 GCF_000331145.2 Cicer arietinum | reverse complement strand
AAAAGAAATAGAAAAGAGAGAAAAGGAAATAGGAAGAAAAGAAAAGAGAAGGAAGGAAAAACAGAGGAAAATGAATTCCATCTTTTTCCTCCCGTGCCTCGCGAAAACCCATTTCTTCTCCTTCTTGGTTTTGCTTCCTTTTTCGTTCCTTTTCTTCAAGACTAGTAACCCAAGGTTGGGTGAGAGTTAGGACAAGGATTTCGCAACTCCACTCTTCCTCTTTGATTCGAAAACGAAGAAAAACGGTATTTGAGATCCAAACACAAACCCCTCCGTTTCTTCTAGATCCAAGCTTCATTTCTCGAAGAGATAGAAGGGAAAGTTGCTCACTACCACGCCACGGTGCTAGGGGACCAATTTGGAGGCGACGTTGCGAGCGGAGATTTTTACCGGATTTGCTCACGATACCGGAAACGCACGTTAGAGCTAACGCGAAGGTAAGGGCTCCTTCCAAACTTTTAGTTTGCATCTAGGGCCTTATCTGTGGTTGTGTGGAAACGAATTGTGTTAGGATTGGAGTATTGTTTTGGGAAAAATGAATTTACCTCACGTATGTAAGATTTTGAATAAATGAAATTTATTATGTTGATTTGTGTTCATCGTATTTGGCATGTTCATACTTGATGTTTGTTGTTGTGTTGAATTGTGTTCGTTGTATTTGGCTTGTCCATACTTGATGTTTGTTAATTGGTGTGTTTGTTGTGAAATATGGTTTGAATGTGAGAGTATGTTTGAGTTTGTTTCTGTGGAATTTGAAAACCATTAGAGTTAAACGAGTATTAAAAATGGGGAATCTTTTAATACCTCGGTTTACTTAATGTGCGTTTGAGGAAAATGTTTAAGTTAACTGGGCGTTGAGAATGGGGAATCTCTTAATATCTCGGTTAGTTAACTATCGTTTTTGAAAATCGTTTCAGTAAATGAGTATTAAGAATGGGGAATCTCTTAATGTCTTGTTTACTGAATGTTTTGTGTGAAAATCGTTTAAGTCAAAAGTATATTAAGAATGGGGAATCTCTTAATGTCTTGTTTACTGAATGTTTTGTGTGAAAATCGTTTAAGTCAAAAGTATATTAAGAATGGGGAATCTCTTAATGTCTTGTTTACTGAATGTTTTGTGTGAAAATCGTTTAAGTCAAAAGTATATTAAGAATGGGGAATCTCTTAATGACTTATTTATTTAATGTTGTTTTGAAAATCGTTTAAGTTAAATGGATATTAAAAATGGGGAATCTTTTAATATCTGCATTTGCTTAATGTTTGTTGTAAATGGAGTCGGTATATGTTCATGCATTTTCATCATTTTTGTAAATCGTGCAGACCCGTGATAAGTGGCACCTTGATAAATAGTACTTTGGCCTGTGATAGGCGGTACATTTATGATTTACGTTTTTGAAAACCGTGCAGACCCGTGATAGGTGGCACCTCGATAAACGGTACGGGCCCGTGATAGGCAGTACGTTTATGGTTTTCGCTTTGTTGTGAATGAAGTCGGTATATGTTCATGCATTTTCATCCTTTTTGTAAATCGTGCAGACCCGTGATAGGTGGCACCTCGGTAAACGATACGGGCCCGTGATAGGCAGTACGTTTATGGTTTAACGTCTGTTGTGAATGAAGTCGGTATATGTTCATGCATTTTCATCATTTTTGTAAATCGTGCAGACCCGTGATAAGTGGCACCTTGATAAATAGTACTTTGGCCTGTGATAGGCGGTACATTTATGATTTACGTTTTTGAAAACCGTGCAGACCCGTGATAGGTGGCACCTCGATAAACGATACGGGCCCGTGATAGGCAGTACGTTTATGGTTTACGCTTTTTAGTAAATCGTGCAGACCCGTGATAGGTGGCACCTCGATAAACGATACGGGCCCGTGATAGGCAGTACGTTTATGGTTTACGCTTTTTAGTAAATCGTGCAGACCCGTGATAGGTGGCACCTTGATAAATAGTACTTTGGCCTGTGATAGGCGGTACATTTACAATTTACGTTATTTTAGTAAGCCGTGCAGACATGTGATAGGTGGCACCTCGGTAAACGATACAGGCCCGTGATAGGCAATACTTTTATGGTTTACGCTTTTTAGTAAATCGTGCAGACCCGTGATAGGTGGCACCTCGATAAACGATACGGGCCCGTGATAGGCAGTACGTTTATGGTTTACGCTTTTTAGTAAATCGTGCAGACCCGTGATAGGTGGCACCTCGATAAACGGTACGGGCGGTTGGAGTATTTATATTTTGGAAAACTGTACTTATACTAATTTTGTCAGTTTGACACCTTATTCGAATGGGTTCCATGTACCATTTGCTGTTGTGTAAATATTTTGGATTTATAATTGGAGAAACTTTTCCGTTGCTTGTAATTTATAATGACGCAATTATTTATCCAAAGGCATTTCTTTATTTATTTCTCTGTTTTATTTTAATTTCTTTTTTTAAAAAAAAATATACCCTCGCTTTGAAAAACGGGGTGTTACACTGTGGTATCAGAGCATTGGTTTAGTTTTCTTTGGGAGCTGTGGAACCTTGGTTATAGATTGTAGGTCGACCTATAAGTTGGGAGTTGTCATCTGATCATGTGTCGGTTTAGGTGACTTGAGTTGTCAAGTCCAATATAATTATTATGTGTTGTTATAGTCGGACGTTAGTTTGGAATTATTTGAAGTAGTGTTAAGACTCTACTTGATGATGGTTTTATAGGAAACCATGCCGCCAAGAAGGAATGACGCTCCGAGAGCCAACGCGAATAGGAATGACCAAATGGCGGAGGCTATGAATAACATGGCTGCTTCTGTGGCTGCCGTCCTACATAGACTTATTCTTGTCCAACTAGGGTTTTTAATCAATCTTGTGCATCCAATAGGTGTGTTTGTGTC
>NC_021163.2:37435194-37439083 GCF_000331145.2 Cicer arietinum | reverse complement strand
AATCTAGGGCTGATCCTCATTATCACCAGCAGGAGAAGGAGAGACCGCTGTATTAACCTCAACAGGTGTCTCCTCCCCATGGGGATCAGATCCATCTAGGTTGACAGGGTTAGGTTCTCCAGTTGATTGTCGTCCGATCTCTGCAATGTCTTCAAAAGACATTTTGAGCCCCAAGTGCTCCTGGATAGCAGAAACATCCTGAACGACGGTGTCCAAAGATGCTTGAAGCTTGTGAAGAGAGGCTTCCATCCTTTCGTTGTGGGCAGCTTGAATCTTCATAAACTCCAGCAGCTTCGCCATGATCTCAGAAGATGCTTCAGATTGTGCAGGTGGTTGGGCACTTGCTTGGGCTTGATCAACATTGGGTTGTGCATGATCAGCAGTAGATGGAGTTCTTGTCCATACTCCATTTATGCGTCGCAGCTGCGTTTGGTTCACAATTGATTCACCAAATGTCAGTGTGGTTTTGAGAGATTCTTCATTGGTTAGAGACACCTTGAAATGCCTCAGAATCCTCGTAACCATTTGGGGGTAGGGTAGGATGTGCTTTCCATGTGCTGACTCGTCCATATTCAGCAGCACAATCCAAGCCCAGCTCATCCTGAGCTCTTTGTACAGCCCCCACAGCAGGATAATATCCAGCCGCTGTACAATTGCATGATTTCCAGCTCTAGGTACTAACATCCTTGTTAGCACATACATGAGCATCCGATGCTCAACCTTCATCTGGCCTGTTGGAAGAGAAACCTTCTCAACGAAGTCGTCGATCATTAGCTCCTTAGTTGCCGCATGCTTGTATATAGAAGTTTCCCAACCTTCATCTTCAGTTGCATCCTGTGCTCTACCATCAATGGTGAAGCCACAAAATGGCAAGCTAGTGAGTTTCGAAAACTCCTCAAAAGTCATTGCAATCTTTTTGCCTTTGACTTCAGCAGCAAAACCCGTCTTGGTTAGAATGAAGGTGGAGTAAAAAGCACGTACCAACCTCGGATAGACTTCCAGTGATGAAGAAAGGAAATCTTCCAGTCCATGAAATCTCAAATGATTTTGAAACACAAAACCATTTGTATCAAAAAAGGTGAAATCCAAAGTTCTGGCTTCTTGGATTTTCCTTTTTAGAAAAGAATCAGGAAGAAAGTTTCCTTCCACTTGTTTTTCTTTTGAAGGCTGAGCCTTCTTTGGTGGAGATGAAGGCTTCTTCTTCTTCTGCGTGGCTCCCTTCATAGCATCACCCATTAATTTTTCTGACTGAGGAGCCTTCCTCTTCTTACTTGATTCCTGATTTGTGGCAACAACTTTGCCTTTATCTTTGGCTAAAACTTTATGGGTAGGGATCGAAACACGTTTAGCTGGAGGTGAGGGAGGTGAAGGTGAAAGAGTTCTTCCACTTGAGGTAGAAGAAGAATCCAGTGAAATGGATTTTGAAGATGATGATGGTCGTTTGGCCGTTTGTTTTACTCGAGCCATGGTAAATAGTTGAAGATTGATGACTAAGAGAGATTGGATGCTGAGAAATTTGAAGTTGAATGTGTAAACTGAGAGCAAACTATGAAAAAATAGATTGTGAAATCGATTTAGGGTTTTCCAGGTTTTTATAGCACAGTTCAGAATCGATTGCCCAATCGATTATTTTATACTTTCTGGGTTTACCAAATCGATTGCCCAATCGATTATGTTAACTTGGTTCAAAAAGTATCCGTTACACCCATTGCAACGACTATAATTTTTCCTCAACGGATATATTGTCAATCGATTTCCCAATCGATTTTGTAAAAGATCCTCCTTTACTAAATCGATGTTCCAATCGATTGCCTCTTAAATTTAGAAAATTTCAGAATATCTGCATCGATTCCCAAATCGATTCCTTCAAAGACAAAATCTCCCAAAATTTGACCCAATCGATTTCCCAATCGATTGTCTCTTAAATTCAGAAAACTTCAAAACGCAACATTGATTCCCAAATCGATTGTCTTAATTTCAGGTCCAAAACAAAGTTGATCCAATCAATTTCCCAATCGATGCTCACGCTTGAGTTTGAAAATCTTCTCAAAAGTGTAGATGACTTGACCACACAATCGATTATCCAATCGATTCTTTAAACTACTCTCCAAATATATAATCGATTTACCAATCGATTGAGATAAAACAAACTTCAGCAATCTGGCTTCTGAGATGTGATCAATCGATTTCCAAATCGATTCCAGTGACAATAACACAGAGAAAAGAACATAAAGTACCAAACAAATTGATTTAGCAATCGATTATCGTGTTTCCAAATTACCAAATTTAAAACACTATGCATCATAAATCAATTATACAATCGATTAGGTAATGCATTTTTCCTATCTGGCCACAAGATAATCGATGTAGCAATCGATTGTTGCATATGGATCAGATTTCATTGAGATCAATAATGCCAAGTTTCATTCTTATAAAGAAGAAACTGTCCTTGGGCAAGGCCTTGGTGAAAATGTCAGCCAACTGCTCAGTTGTATTGACATATTCCAACTTAATCTTGCCCTGTTGATATTGGTCTCTAATGAAGTGATGCCTAATCTCTATGTGCTTAGTCCTAGAATGCATGATAGGGTTCTTAGTGATATTAATAGCACTAGTATTATCACACAAGATGGGCACTGTTCCTAGATCAACACCAAAATCTAAGAGGTGTTGCTGCATCCAAAGAATCTGTGAACAACAGCTACCAGCTGCTACATACTCAGCTTCAGCAGTTGAGAGTGCAACACTGTTTTGTTTCTTGCTATGCCAAGAAACAAGAGAGTTCCCTAATAGTTGGCAAGTACCAGATGTACTCTTTCTGTCCAATTTGCCTCCAGCAAAATCAGAATCAGAATCAGAATAACCAACTAGAGTGCAAGTAGATCCCTTAGGATACCACAAACCTAGATTCTTGGTTCCTATGAGATATCTAAAAACCCTCTTAACTGCACTAAGGTGAGATTCCTTGGGATTGGCTTGGTATCTAGCACACATGCACACACTAAACATGATATCTGGTCTACTAGCTGTTAGGTAAAGTAAGGATCCTATCAAGCTTCTAAACACAGTCACATCTACAGGTTTACCCTTCTCATCTTTATCTAAGTAGCAGGCTTGACTCATAGGTGTATAAATGGATTTAAACTTATCAAAACCAAATTTCTTTAAAAGATCATTGCAGTATTTGGTTTGACTTAGGAAAATACCATTCTTACTTTGTTTGATTTGAAATCCCAAGAAGTAAGTCAATTCTCCCATCATGGACATTTCAAATCTACCTTTCATTGTATTTTCAAAATATTTACAAAGCTTATCATTTGTTGATCCAAATATTATGTCATCAACATAAATTTGTACCAATAGAATGTCTTTTCCTTGTCTTTTGATGAAAAGTATCTTATCCACATTTCCCCTTGAAAACTTTTCTTGTAAGAGGAAATTGCTCAGCTTGTCATACCAAGCTCTTGGAGCTTGTTTCAAGCCATAGAGGGCTTTTGTCAGTTTAAACACATGATTTGGAAGCTTAAGATCTTCAAAACCAGGTGTTTGACTCACAAAAACTTCCTCCTGGATGTCTCCATTTAAAAAGGCACTTTTAACATCCATTTGATAAAGTTTAAAGTCCATCATACATGCATAAGCAAGCAGGATTCTAATGGCTTCTAGTCTAGCTACTGGGCCATAGGTTTCATCATAGTCTATTCCCTCTTCTTGGTTGTAACCCTTGGCCACTAACCTAGCTTTATTCCTAGTAATAACACCATTCTCATCCATTTTGTTTCTGAACACCCACCTAGTTCCTATGACATGTTTATCCTCTGGTTTTGGAACTAGAGTCCACACTTGGTTTCTCTCAAACTGATTGAGCTCCTCTTGCATGGCTACTATC
>NC_021163.2:37431016-37432017 GCF_000331145.2 Cicer arietinum | reverse complement strand
ACATCTGTGGTGCCTTCATGTGTTTCCTGAAGAGTATCCCACATTTCCTTTGCAGATTTGCAGTTTGACACCCTAAAGAATTCTTCTGCACACAAAGCAGATGTTATAATATTCTTGGCCTTAGCATTATAACCAACTTTCTTTTTGTCATCATCAGACCAATCAAATCTTGGTTTGATGATGATGGATGATCCCTCAGTGCCTGCAATTTTAGGCACGTAGGGACCATTCTCCACTGCCTCTAAGATGTCCAGCCCACATGCTTCTAGAAAGATGAGCATCCTCTCTTTCCAGTACATGTATGTTGTGCCATTAAAGGCAGGGGGTCTGGTTAGAGATGCCCCTTCTCCTAGGAAATCTAAAGAAGTCATGTTCTTTTATGAGTTTTTCTCTAAAAAAGTTAGGCTCTTGATGCCAATTGTTGGAAAAATATGACTTCTTTTGATTAAGAATAAGAGAATTAAGATCAAATCCAACGTGTTCAATTTTAATTCCTATATTAACTATGCAAGATTCATACACAAAGTACACAGCGGAAACATTAGATCGCATACAAGATGAATATGAAAAGTAAAGAGATAAGGGATAGAGAGATAGCACCAAGATTTATCCTGGTTCAGCTGTCAGTATGACAGCCTACATCCAGTCCTGAAATCCAACTGGATTTCAGCCTTGTTCAATAGAATGAAATGAGATCCTTTTACAGATTGTCCAGCTTCCTCGAAGCCTATCTATCTAACTCAAACTCACTCCTATTTCTAAACCCCTTTATCCTTGCAGTCAATCGTCAAACATGCACAAGATCAAGCGAAGCTCCTTCTTGATGATCCTACATCAACGAAGATCGCCACCAGTTTCTAAACTGAATTTTCCAATCCTTCAATTGCAAAGAGTTGTGTTTTTCAAGAATTAAAGATGTACAAAGATTTGACTCAAATCACTATTTTGGTACTCACACAAAAGTATTTTGGGCTATGAATGTTTGTGTGTGTGAAAAACTT
>NC_021163.2:37388854-37430733 GCF_000331145.2 Cicer arietinum | reverse complement strand
TTGAGTAATCGATTATAGGTGTTTTGATTCAACAACGAAATCAAAACAATCGATTCCTCAGTCGACTTCATAATCGATTTGGCACTTAGCTGAAACCTTTCTGTAACTTGAACATTTTCTTCAATCGATTCGTCAATCGATTGTGCTGATCATAGTGACTCAGACTTTTCCATCAATCGATTTGCCAATCGATTGTGCTTGTTACAGAACCTCAGCTATTTTGACAAAATCTATTTGCCAATCGATTTGATCAAAGTTGTTCTGATGAATGATTAATCTGCAATCGATTGCTTCAAACTTGGATTTTAAGAAAACTAAATCAATTGATGTCGCAATCGATTTGTTGCATCACAGAACTTTAAACCTGATTTTAAACTTGGTCTCAACCGATTTGGTAATCGATTGTTCCCATAACTGGTTGTTTCTGTGACTTGCTAAATCGATTGCTCAATGGATTGCCCAGTCGATTGTCTAATCGATTGGTTTTATCCCAGAACTCATGTTTCACTTAAAAACATTTATCCAATCGATTCCTCAATCGATTGATGTAATGAAAACACTTGTTCTGAGTCAGACAATCGATTTATCAACCGATTCATCAATTGACTTTTTGGTTGATTGATTTTTATTCATAGGCAAAGACTTAAGTGTGAGACCATAGTGATTAGTCTACTAAACTTATTACTATGATACTTAATAACACTATACAATTTTTGCGTCTTTCTCAAGTGCATCCTCCAACTTTGGTTGATTCCTTGAGTTGCAAGCTATTGTTCCAAGTGTGTGGTGTCTTCTTGTTTTCCTGAAATATTTCTCAATTCAAAACATTAGATCAATCAAATATTTCACATGTACTGTGTGTTTGGGAATTAAATAAAAAACATGATCAGGGAAGCTCATGACTTACAAAATACACTTACTCTAAAGCTATTTTAAAAAAAAAAACTCCAACTATATTTACTTCTTTGAAAATAATTGGGTTGCAAAGAGATTTTCTTTTGCGTTGATAAAGTGGAGTTGTGAAAACTTACATATGCTGAATGCTTTCTCATGATAGAACTTTTAGATGTGCCACATGAGCTTTTATGTGGCACAATGTTTGATGAAGATGTAGAAGTCTATTTTAATATATATGATGTTTATGTGAGAGTCTATTTTAATATATATAGTCTATTTTAATATATTGTTTATCTAAAAGAAAAAAAGTTTGAAAACATGTAATGATGGAGGAAGAGATGGAGAAACCTTTAAAATGATGCAATATATTAATTGATAGTTAAAACCATAACCATTATCAATAATGATAGAGAAAGAACCGTTATCAATAATAATGGAGGAACAATGAATGTCGAATAACTGATAAATGATATTTATTGTATTGAAATTTGTAACTTATGACACATGAATAGTTCTACCAAATATTATATGAAAAATTTAATAGAAAACAAATTGCAAGTATGATAATAAGAAAGAGGAAGAGTATTTGTTAGATGTGCAACATCAGATTTTTTTTTGATGTGGCAATATTAATTTTGTATAGATTGCGGGTTTAATGTATAACCATACATAACAATATTAATGTTTCCGAAAATATATAAATTTTTCTCTAAATCCATATCAGTAATGAGTATAATAAGAAAAAATAGAAAAACAAATTGTTGACCTAACTCTAAATTAGATTTTGTAGATATTATAGATTTCATTAAAAGATATTTTTTTTCCAGTATTGATACTATGTAATATTTAATTTGAAGATATTTATGGAGGAATAACCGTTATCAATAATAATGGAGAAGCAATGAGTGTCGAATAATTGATATTTATTGTATTGTAATTTGTAACTTATGGCACATAATATTTTGAATTATAGGAGTCTATTTTAATATATGTCAAAATATTGTTAAAAAAAATATAAAAATGAGTTTGTCATTTGATATCCATTTCATTACAATCTTGTCAAAGAAATGACAAATCTAAATTCCAATATTTTAAGTATGAGACTTCTATACAACATGACCTGAGAATTTTCACAAACAACTCGTATGTATGGTTGAGTAGAGGTAAAACATATGTAGAAACTTAAAATTGGTAGTATTTTAAAAAAAATTGACAATATAAAACATCTCTATAAAAAAACAACAAATAATTTTTTAATCTAAATGGTAAATAGTTTTCTCTCGAATACACAATACTAACACTCATGTAAAGCTGAATATAGACAATCTTCTTTGTCTTATGGGTAGCTAATATACTTTCATGTCGTAAATGAGATCAAATATGTCTACAAAAACAATACTCTAAGAACAATCAAGATTTTGAGAAAAATGAGCAAATAGGTATAATATGTTACAAAATACACTTACTCAAAAGCTATTTGTGTAAAAAAAAAAACTCCAACTATATCTACTTCTTTGAAAATAATTGGGTTGCAAAAAGATTTTCTTTTGCGTTGATAAAATGAAGTTGTGAAAACTTACATATGCATAATGCTTTCTCATGACAAAACTTTTAGATGTGCCACATGAGCTTTTATGTGGCACAATGTTTGATGAAGATGTAGGAGTCTATTTTAATATATATGATATTTATGTGGAAGTCTATTTTAATATATATACTCTATTTTAATATATTGTTTATCTAAAAGAAAAAAAGTTTAAAAACATGTAATGATTGAGGAAGAGATGGAGAAACCTTTAAAATGACGCAATATATTAATTGATAGTTAAAACCATAACCGTTATCAATAATGATACAGAAATAACCGTTATCAATAATGATGGAGGAACAATGAATGTCGAATAACTGATAAATGATATTTATTGTATTGAAATTTGTAACTTATGACATATGAATAGTTCTACCAAATATTATATGAAAAAAATTTAATAGAAAACAAATTACAAGTATGATAATAAGAAAGAGGAAGAATATTTGTTAGATGTGCCACATCAGATTTTGTTTTATGTAGCAATATTAATTTTGTATAGATTGCGGGTTTAATATATAACCATACATAACAATATTAATGTTTCAGAAAATATATAAATTTTTCTCTAACTCGATATCAGTAATGAATATAATAAGAAAAAATAGAAAAACAAATTGTTGACCTAACTCTAAATTACATCTCTCTATTTGATTTAAATATTAATTTTACTTATCTAATAAGTCACATGTGCTAGATTTTGTACATATTATAGATTTCATTAAAAGATATTTTTTTTTCTTCCAATAATGATATTATGTAATATTTAATTTGAAGATATTTATGGAGGAATAACCGTTATGAATAATAATGGAAGAACAATAAGTGTCGAATAATTGATATTTATTGTATTGTAATTTGTAACTTATGACACATGAACATTTCCACAAAATATTATATGAAAAAAATGTAATAAAAGTTGTGCTAAAAACAAATTGCAAGAAGAAAGAGGAAGAGTGTTTGTTAGATGTGCCACATCAGACTTTTTTTGATGTGGCAACATTTGAATGAGGTGACATAATATTTTGAAGTGTAAGAGTCTATTTTATATAAAATAATTTTAAGTATTGCAGAGGAGTCTATTAAGTATTGCATAAAATTAAATTATTTTTTAATAGAATTTATTTTTGGTACATATCAACATAACTATAATTCAATTGCACAAACAATTAGTTAAAACTTTTAAATACCTAAAATTAATTTAAAGTATATGTAAATCTTTAATAAAATAAATTTCAAACTCTTGATGAAATATATTCAATAATATTTTTTTACAACAACTTCTCATTCCCGCAATTAAAACATCATACTAATAAAACAAATAAATTTAGACTATGCTACAATATAATTTTTTTTAAAATAAAAAATATTAAATAGTCAATCATATTTTTAAATTTTTACATATTATTTTTGGGTTTGTATTTTACATTTTATTTCATCAAATAAATACAAGTACCATTATATGTTGAAAAATAAATTGACCATCAAAGTACAATGAGTCAAATAATTATCCTATATAATAAGTTATGATATGAATTTTATAAAATATTTTAAAACTTAAATTAGATGATTGTGATAAACATGATTTTCTCTCATTTTAATTTTCCTAATCATATTCAATTATTACAAATCAATAAAGTAATATTATAAGATAACTATATTTATAATACATAAAATATTACTTATAAAACTTATAAAATTAATTAATTAATATACGCGTAACCCGCGGACCATAAGCTAGTTAGTTTTTATTTGGAGAACATTATTTTCAATTTGAACTTTTAGTAATAACTTTTTTAGGTTTGTATAGATATCCTATTTGATTGTAAAATTACTTTCCCTTTCTCTATTCCATCACTCCTCCATTCTTTATATGTCCTTCAAAATATGGATGACTACCACTCAAATCGTAGTTTGGTATATGATAGACTTTATACTCAATGAAGGGGGTTGAAACCGGCATTCACAAAAGGTGTTGAAGAGTTTATAACAAAGACAATAAGTCGAAATTAGTTTATAAAAGATGGTGGCATCAGACGTCTTTGTCACAATTGCATGTGTAGCGGTGTATTGTTTGCAAGTGAAGTCAAACTCTTTTTCAGTGATTCAACAGCCTAACTTGCATTTCAGAACGTCATCTTTCACCTCATTTTGGAATTGTCCGATGCGGAGTTTCGTAGCTTCAGTTGTTGCGTTCTCTAGAAAAATGTGATTTTGACTTCAATCTGTAAGTTTCCAAACTAGAAAGATCGTTAAAGTGATTCATGACAAATAGGATCATATAATTTGGTACCAGAACATGTCTCTAGGTTTGGAATTGAGTAAAATTCTGTTTATGCATTTTATTTTGTGAAACATAAACTTCTAATTGTGTTGCTTTGTTTGAATTGTTGTCCTAAGTTAATTTGTGTGTTGCTGCAACTTGAAAAATAAAATAAAATAGAGACATGTGTAATGAACAAGAAGAGAAAATATGACATCCCAACCTCACGTATATATGGTTATTTTGCTTCTCAACCTAATGGTTATGAAAATTTGGGTTATTCAAGAAGAGACATGTATCATGAACAATTCAAGTAAAAAGGAAATAATTATTTTGATGTTGATGGTGCACTTAAGTTTCTAAAGGGTATGACATTAAGAGACGATATGATGTATTGGAGGTACACTATTTATGATGATGGAATACTTCAACATTTGTTTTGGTGTGATGGTGTAGGACGCATGGACTACTTGTTCTTAGGTGATATTTTGGCATTTGATGCAACGTATAGGAAAATTAGATATAATACTCCATTAGTCATATTCTCTGGTGTAAACCTTCATAATCAAAGCATTGTATTTGCAAGTGCAATTTTTGGTGACGAAATAGAATATAGTTATGCATGGCTATTGGAAAATTTGTTGGGAGTAATGGGATGTAAGCGTTCGATTTCTGTTATAACTGATGAAGACTTTGCAATGAAGAACACAATTAGAAGGATGTTTCCAAGTGCTCATCACCGTCTTTGTGTGTTTTATCTGATTAGAAATGCAACTACTATTATTAAAAATCCTAAATTTGTATCAAGGTTTAAGCATTGTATGTTAGGTGATTTTGATGTTAATGTGTTTAAGAGTAAATGGGAACCACTTTTTAGTGAATTTGGGTTGGAAGAAAATATTTGGATTTTGGATATGTATCAAAGTAGAAGTATGTGGGCTACTGCTCACATTAGGGGTAAGTTTTTTGTTGGCTTTAAGACAACTTCTAGGTGTGAAGGTTTGCATTCAGAATTTGGAAAGTATGTTTATGTTCTATCTAATTTGTTTGGTTTTTTACAATAGTTCTTCAGGTGGCTGAATTACATGAGATTTAGATAAATTGAAGTTGATTATGCATCATCTTATGAGAAAATTATTTTGCAAACTCAACACAAATTTTTCGAAAGGTCGGCAGCAAATTTGTATACAAGAGAAATATTTAAGCTTTTCCGGCCTATTTTGGAAAAGGCCTGTACTTGCAAGGTGAAAAGCGTAACACCAAATGGATTCAAATTTTGTTATACTATTTTCAAGTACCCTAGAGAAGACATGGAATGGGTTGTTACATTTGACCAAGCTAAATTGCATTTTGGATGCTCATGTCTGTAATTTTAAACATAAGGTATTTGTTGTGAACATTTGATAAGTGTTTCGATATATCTAAATATTATCGAAATGCCTGAATGTATATTCATGCTAAAGTGGACAAAAGGTGTCAAGGATTTAGTAAATGTCAAAAATACGAATAATTCATGTCAACGTCATCCAACATTTATAACGACTTATGTTACATTTGTAGAGCATTGTAAACGAATGGTTAATGTCGAACTTGAGTGTGGTAAAAATGATTTTTTGCATAGCACTACAAAAATGGTTGCGAAACATACTCATGTGTTAGAAGTTGTGGGTAGGGGTGAGAATATTACATCACAAAGATTTGGAATAGAAAATTAAGGAACAATAGCTAATCTACCACGAGTTAGGAGAAAATGGAAGGTTGGTGCTTCATCATCAATTAATCGCATAACAAAAACAGTCAGTAAAACATCAAAATATGGTTTATGTGGAACAAACTGACACAACTGGAAGTCGTGTCATGTTCGGAGGGAGTCACAAACCACTACGTTAGATTCATATGTTATAATTGAGGACGAATTTCGAGAAGACGATGATGGTTGCAACATTGATATGGTATGTATGGAGTTTTTGTAGAGTACAATGTAGAATATTGTTATAGTAATATAAAATTTGATTGAAAATGATGGATGGTTGAATTTTAAGTTGTAGAAAGTTGGTTGAGGTGAAAAGAGAAGTCCAACCAATACAAACAAAATGTATAATTGTCTTTCAATTTAAAATTTTAATGATGTGATTGTTAAATTTTAAAATGAAATTACGAAGTTAAAAGTTTTAACAATGATTATTACAGAAAATGAAGAATGTTGTAATGTGAAAGAGAAGGATGATTGTGAACTAGTAAAAGAGAAGTTGTGTTATTTGTGTTGAATTGCACTTTGTGTACAATTATATAATGTAAACCAAGTCAATGTTTTGTTTTGCTAGAGATGTTGTTGTTATGTTATTGTTTAAACATTTGTTAGTATCATGAAAAACAAAACAGTTATCTGGATGGACTTATATTTAAGTAGGCTAATTTTGAGATTGAGAATATGTTATGAAATAATATTTTTATTAAACACTAAATTTCAAAGTGCAAGTTACACAAAAAAAAAAACAAAAAAGTAAAGAAAATTTATAATGAAGCATTTTATAATTTTAAGAAATAAAAATTAAAAATGATTTTTATTTGTAACCAACTAGTATGTTCAAATGTTGATTTAGGGACACTATATTTTTTGTGTGGTTATACTAGGTCATAGCCCAATATCATATTTTTGTCAACTTATCCAAAAAAAATAGTGAAAATAAGTTACAAATATTGCCCACGATCCATTTAAATTAGGGTTTGTTCTATTAACCAAGTATAAATGAGACAAATTCAGTCAAAGTCTTTATTCTCTACTTTAGCACTACCAACGCTGTAATGCCTCCCAAAACCAAGTTTTTTTTTTGTTTTATATTTTTTTACTTTTATCAATCACACGTTATCTCGTAGAACATTCAAGGGGGACCAATACTGTTGTTTTCATGTCTTTAGCCTTCGTCGTTTTCATGTTCTCTAATATATATTTGTTAAGGAACTTTATTATTTGTGATTATTTATTTACTTTTTTTAAAAATAAAATGTTTATCTCGTTATTTTTACCATGCATATTAATTTTGAAATTTCGTATTTACAATAAAGTGAGTCTATTAAAAAGTGTTTATGTTATTACTATGTTCTTTAGATTTTTGCAATGAATTTATCTTGTACTAAACTTCATTGTTCTGGGGAGAAAGTGACAATGATCCTGATAATATTTGTTGAAAAATTGTTACGAGTTCTTTTGCAAAATTAAGGGTAAATAGTATATTCAATAATTATTATTTTAGCTTATAGTTAATTGTATTCGTATAACTGATAGGTTTTTAATTAATTAATCTGACATCAATTATTGTTGAAGATAATGAGACTTAAAAGATTTATACTTGTGAAATTATTACTTCTAATATAAGAATTTCTGAAAAGTATATTAGAATTGGGTGGTATGAGTATGTGAAAGAGAAGAAACTGAACAAAGGGAATGTATTCATTTTCCTTGTTGTTGACCCTCCTAAAAGGATTAGGGTCTTCACGCATAAGGATGGCAAATAGTGATAGGGTTTTAATCTAATTGTATTGTAAAATATATTAACAATGTTAGTCTTTTTTGCTTGTATGCTGTTTTCGTTTTTCATTTTGTTGTGTAATGTACTCTATCGAAATTATATTTATGTTTAATTAATGATATTGTATGTTTTATGGTACTTTGAGATGTGCATTTAAATTTTCTTTTTATATGTTTCAATTTATTTTGTATTACTCATGAATTGTAAATAGTTAAAATTTAAGTATAATTGCTCATGCGGCCCCTTAACTTAATTTCATATAACACTCCAGTCTTTTTTTTTTTATTTGATCATTTATTTAATTTTATTACAGAAATTCAAAAATATAAAGAATGAAAATGAGTTTATTTGAAGATTTTTAGTTATAAATTTGATGAAATTTGCATTATATTGAAGATGATAATTAATTTTATGAGATTTGAATGAAAATTTTGATAAATTTTTATAAAAAAATGATAACATTGTTAAGATTTTAAAACATAAAAGATCAAATTGTTTACTTAAATTTAAATAAATGACCAAATTGAGAGGAAAAAAAAAAACTAAAGTGTTATTTGAAATTAAGTTAAGAGACCGCATAAACAATTATTCATTAAATTTATGTAACATATATTTTCAGAGATATAACATATTTCAACCTACACATAAAAAAATAAAAAAACACCAATCATCCACACACCATTAGTACAATTTAATTAATTCAAAATACTTGATGATAGATTAGTAATTCATATTAGACAATCTAAAGATACTTGTGTATGCTAACCAATCAAACATCAAAATATGAAGATAACTTGAAGGCTATTTTAAAAGTTTCACAATTAGCTATTGTAACAAAATTAATGGACAAACAAAAGTATGCAGATACATTCAAGTTGATTGCTTTGAAATTTATGATGTTGTTGATAAAAGCATCCTCACCTCGTTGTGCAGTATGAGCAATAAGTTAGCAGCTATTATCATGCGCACTTGATTCTCGTTAAGCTACATATGTATATTATTTATTTATTAGTATTTAGTTATAAATAAAATATAAAATTAATGTGAAATTAAACCAAATATAATAATTGTTCCATAAACAGAGTTTGGATCAAAAGTGTGTTCCATGTCAGTAATAAGAACCCACACCCTAGAGTCGTCACTAAGTTCAATAAGAAGACACAATTTTTAATTAAAACTATGGTGTTGGATACTTAAAAAAAAATATGGTTGGAGTTGATACTTAAAATTAATCAATATATATTTGTTGTGGAAACATTTTCCGTAAATAGCATCAACCATCATATGATATTCAACCTTATTTTTACAATATTAACAATAAAAATTGTTGATTAGAAACAGTATTATACAATTGAAGTAATATACTATGAAAAATCACTTACAACTTTCTTCATATGTAATCTTTGTAATATCTCGCTTTTTCGAGATATTAACTAACGAAATTATAAATGTAATGATACATATTCGTTTTTTTTTCTTATAAGATTATTTTAAATACTCATTTACTTTAAAATCACTTAATAAATTTTTAAATTGTATTTTCAAAAATAATGAATCAAAGTATAATTACAAAAAGTAAATTTATTACCTTAAACAAAAGAAACTCTTAAAGTCAAAACTCTTGACGTTTTACTATTTAAAAATAAATTAGTTGATCATAACTTTGAACGCTCGTGGAAAACTCTTTCAATAAGTTTAACACGAATACAAAAAGTATTTAGGAGCCTCCAACTGCATGTTATTGTGTTTCCTCACATTTCTCCTACAAGGTTGATCGTGACATTATTCGCTCAAGTAACACTATATGTGATATCCTGTCAAATGAAAGGATCATCTCCAAACAAAAAACACAAAGCAAATAAGCATGCATATATATATTTATTGTGGCAAAAATGTAATTAAATCATATACTTTATTTAACAATTATAAGCACAAAGCTCCAAAGTTACAAATCAACCAAAATGCACAAATCTTATTTGTTAGAAAATATGTCAATGCATGATTCCAGAATATCACCACCACGTAGAGCAAAAAGTTCCACCATTGGACAATATCCCAATATTGGACGAATGCTCTTCAAAGTTTCATGTTCAGTATCCCATCATTAAGTATCTTTCTAAATCACATTACTTTTTCAAAGAACTGCATCACATACCCGCGAGAAGGTCCAGACCACCAATGCATGCATGAATGTCATCATCTTAGTTAGGAACAAAATAGATCACTCAACTAAAACGTCCAAAATCATTCAACCTTGTCCTAAACCAACCTAGTGTAGACACAAAGTCATCGCCTTGAATAACTACCTAATACCAATCAAAATACGCAAATTGCTTAATCTCATAATATCACTCATAAACATACAATTTATATAACACAGATATTCTAAAGATATTATACATACAAAACCAATACATAACATCACAGTGCATTTATATCACATATAATTCAAGTAGGAAAGCGTATGGAGTGATGCCCTTACCATTATCAGTGTCGTTATTAAGGTTCCTACACAACGGTCTTTGTTCTAAAACCGTTGAACCATTGCAAATTAATTTACTATTCACTTAGTGTCAAAACTAATCTATCCCTAATTCCTACTTAAGGTTTTAAGACACACCATTTCTATATATTTTTAAAAGATATCAATTCTCTCAAATTAGCAAATACACAAACAAGTAACAATAAATAGAGATTTTGTGTGTATATCAGGCACAAGTGCCTTATTGCAAATTCAATAAAATAAAGGAAAAATATCATTTTTCAAATATTTCTTGTGGATCAAGGATCCCTAAGACTTCCTTAGTTTACTTCCAAAAATTTAACAATAAAATTTAGCGACATTTCAACACAAAATCCATTTTAATTATTACAAAAAATAATAATAACAACTATATCATAAAATTATATTTATTTTATAAATCAACACAACATACACACAATTGTATCATAAAAATCATAACTTTAACCTTCTAAAAGAAATAATTATATCAACAACAAATTATTATTTAACCTTCTGGAAAATTTATTATTTTTAACATTAATAAGGTTTCTAAATTTTTTTTCAACACTCAAACTATCACAATATAAAATTTTAACCAAATAAAAATTGAGTTTGTAGCGATTTCTATTGATTATAACACAATCTAGTCTTTATAACGACTTCTACCGGATGAAAATTAATTTTTAACATAGATAAACGTTTTCTCTAATCAAAATATGTTGCATGTCATAAATTTTCTTTTAAAACTAATAATAATTTCTTACATAATAATAATAATAATAATAATAATAATAATAATAATAATAATAATAATAATAAATATCATTTTCAAAATTATCAATTACCATAAAACTATTTTATAAAAATTGGTTTTTTATTTTTATTAGTAAGACCAATAACAACTTTACAAGCAAAATCGATATTTTAATTTACAAACATAAATTTTGTATCGAAAATCATCGTTTCAAAATCAAAGATTTTATCAAATTGAATATGAGAGAAAGTAAAAATATTAATAGATTGTATTAATAAGTCAAGTTCAAAGGTATAAATGACATACTAAAATTTGAAGGAAATCAGAGTAAGTTCCTTGCACAACCATAGACCACCGGAACTAATTGTCCTTTTTTCTCTCATCGTGGCTTCACTGGTATTTCTTTCCCCTCTCTTGCACACTATTTAGGATTCAGTTTTTCTTTTCTTTTTTCTAACGTACAAATCATTTTTTATTCTTTCTTATTAACCTAACCTAATAACCAACTAGAAATTTATATAGTTTTTCTCATTACCTAACACTTGAGGGGTTGACTAATCTAAAATATCTTTATCATTTTTCTTTTTTATAAATAATTAAATCGTGTCATTATTATAAGTATTTTTTAAAAATATTTCACCAGGAAATATATTTTCTTTTCTAATTTTCAAACAATTTAGCAAAATATTCAATAAAATTAAATAAATCATGTCATACACATATATACTTTTCAAAAATAATAATTGAATAAATAATATAATAATAACAACCATATTATAAATTAGTAAAAAGATAAATAAAAATATATTTCACACACTACTAATAATAGAGAACAATGCGGGTCTTACATTCCCCTTTCTTGGAGCATATCTATGATGCAAAATGAATCCAAATGATCTATCAATCCTTGTTCGATTTGTAGATATTATTTAGTAAATGTCCACCTAATAAAGTAAACATGTTATGCGTAGATATATAATATTATCATTTCAATATGTTTTACTTAAAAGTAATATTTATAAATGTAAAAATTTCAACCTCACATGAAGGTGGAAACGTCCACAATAACTAAACATTCAAAACAATTTGTATCCATCGACTTTGAACTAGCAATGTCAATTTACAAGAAATGGAGGTTTGAATTGTAAATTCCCTTTTAAAAATTTCCTGCCAAAACATAAAGAATTTAACTCAAGATTAATCTTGCTTATGAAAATAGAGAACATTCTTGGTTATGAAAACAGAAAACGGATAACGTTCTTGGTTAGTAAGAAACACACAATTTTAAGTTATCTATTTAATTTGATAATCAAAAGACTAGAAATAAATAGAGATAAGAAAAGAGATATCATGCAAAGATTTATCCTGATTCACTCAATCCAGGTTACGTCCAGTCCTCATAACCGTGAGATTTTTCACTAAGTTTTCAAAATAGAAAACGTTCTTGATCTTTACACCACCAGTCCAGATCAACCTTTGTAACAACCCGTGTTTTTTTTAAACAATACAAAAATCGAATTTCAAATATTAGAAAGAAATAACTTTGGATAAATATTTAAGTCGTAACATAACGACAAAAGTCAACAAATTTACAAGCAGCGGAAATCGTTTTTGAAACAAAAATCCAAAGTATTTAAACAGCAAAATACACCAGGGCTTTGAGCCCTATCAGACATGGCTCATACCCCTGGGGTATTCTCGGTAGAAACCTATACAAAAGCACTGCCCCAATAATTTTAACTCCCCCACGTCACATCAAAAAGTGATACATGTACCCATCAAAATAAAAGTCTAGCTGACAATATGAGGTATATGTACAGTCTTCCAAATTGAAATAAATACATCCATAAAAGAAAGACATCTATCCCCTACACAACCATCTAATCTGATCGTTGATGACTCTTCATCATATGCAAATTTTCGCACTGTTTTAGTCTTATTTATCCTTAATCATCAGTTAAATTAAGGATTTATTTGATATATTTTTTTTGATTTTTTCTTTGAGTTAATAAAATGTTTTTTGTTTTTATTTCGTTGATTAAGTAGGAATTTGTCGTAATTTTACACTCCGCTTTGTTTTAGTGCAGTGCTGAATTTTGGTGAAAAATCAACATGATATATGTGGAGTATTTCAGCCATATCTGGAGTTCTAGATGTCCAATTAGTGTCACTCTAAGTGCTAATGAACGCTAAGATCCATATCTACAACTTTTATGAAGACACCGGGACCAAATTCAGACGCAAAAGATGAGAAAAATGCAAAATAAATCAGACATCAGATGCTGTGCGCCTGGAGCGCGCCCTGCGCGCCTGGAGCACATTTCTCGTGTTTCAGTTCTGTCAACGCGCGTCTGGGGCACGTGACGCGCATCAGCAATCATAAAAACGCAAATTTTTACTATTTATGCATCTTTTTGACTCTTGGGAACTTGGGAGACTTGTGCCCTGGCATAGAAACTCAAAGACGGCCGTTTCGAACGCCATTGAAGCAGTTTTATCAAGAATCATCCATGAATCATTCTTGTAATTCTTCGTTAATCCTTATCTTTTGTATCTCTGTCATGAGTAACTAAACCCTATTTGTTAGGGATGAGTGTAACCAGATGAAACCCTTATTTTTCTGATTTGATTTCTAGTTATATGAATGAGTTTATTGAATTATTTTTCTCATCTCTGTGCTTAATGCTTTTTATTGCTTGATCAACATTAAAATGTTCTACGATTTGTATTTTGAAACGGAAGTGGACTTTACAAATGCTTGAGATGAGAAATTCATGAATTTGTAGTCTAGACATAGGTGCAGGTCATGAAACCAATTAAATTAGTTGCAAAGCAATAATTTACAAGAGAATTTCTATACGGTAATGCTTAATTCTAATCTTAAATCCACTAAGGAATTAGGGGTTACTTTGGAATTAAAGGTTCTGTCACTAAGACATTAGGGCAAGAATAATAAAGAGAATTCGGTAATAATTCAATAAAGGAATTCAGTAACTAGGATCAAATTAGACACCAAGGTTGGATTCGAAGTGAAACTCATCCCTGACATTTTTCTCATTATAAAAGATCAATTTTATTATTGTTGTTAATTTCAAACATTATTTCAATCAACTTGGGAACCTTTTTGTTCAATTCTAGTAATCAAATATAATTCAATAGTAAAACGCAATCCTTGAGTTCGACACTCGGTACTACCGTTTTATTATTACTTGCAACGATTCAGTACACTTGCTGAAACGATATCAATCGTGCTACAAAAAAACTATACAACTCGAATAATCTCCACGTGCCCCGCAAGATCCTTCTGACACAGCACCAGTCAGGTATGACTAACTACCTTCCCATCTCCAGAGTACTAACCAGGAGGATGATCCTGATTCTCATATGAGGGAAAAGCCCAGATTTCCACAATAATTGTAAAGGTCACCAACCGAAATTAACAAATATCACATAACATTTAAATTTTAAATGTACAAAATAACCTTTCAACCTAGCATACTCTTTGAAAGGGTTTTCATATGTCAAAAATGCATAAACAAGTTGAAAAATGAAGTTTTTAACAAAACTGCACTATCGTATTCGAATACAACATCCTTGTATTCAAATACAGAAAAATCAGGACAACTGTATTCGACTACAACCTCATTGTATTCGAATACAATGCTATTTCAGAAGTCAGTAGCAAAATCAGGACAACTGTATTCGACTACAACCTCACTGTATTCAAATACAGCTGCAGAAAAATGCAGAATTCAGTTTCAAAATGGTTTCACAATCAATCAACACTTACAAACAAATCCAAAACAATCACACTTACCAATTACGACACAATCACAACCACAAATGAGTATACACATACAATCATCACAATATATCAAACATGACTTGCGTGCCAAGCACCCTGATGCAATGCGTATATGCCAAAATGCATGAATTCCAGAATTTAAACCAAAACCCTTCTCGAAGGGGTGTAAATCATAATTGTACCGCCTATCACATGCCTTGTACTAATTACCAAGGTGCCACCCATCACAGGCCCTCACGATTTACTAAAGTATCGCCTATCATAGGCCTTACACTGTTTTCTAGAGTGCAATCGCTCACAGATCAACAGGTTCTAGAGTGCAATCTCTCACAGATCAGCACGACACGATAATCCCCGTAAGGATAAGATGAACCAACAAATCACATGACATCATCTCGTGTCCCATTACGGTCACCACTATCACCAAGGCCCAATCGCGGCCACCATGTACTATGAAATGCATGAGCATACTCTAACTCTTTCCACAACAATCATTAAGTAAATGCAGATATTAAAAGATTCCCCATTTTTAATACTCATTTAACACTAATGATTTTCAAATTCAACACAAAGCATACTCAAACATATATTTTCCAGCACCACACATCAAATTTAATCCACAATTTACATTAAATTCGATCAATTCAAAATCCACAAAATCCACACCAAGTTCAATCATCAATCACCCATAAATTTCCACAAAATGCAAACATAACTCATGCCAAATTAATTTTCACAAAACCACACCTCAAACACATCAAATTTAATTCCCTCAAAACACACATAAATGAATTAAATTCCTTCCCCACAAAATCACACATCAATTTCACCAAATTCCAACTCCACAATTACACATATAGCATCCTATATGCAAACTAAAAATTTAGAAGGAGCCCTTACCTTAACGGTAGCTTTAACGGCCGATTACGGCACCACAAATAATTTCGGTAAAATTTCCGCTCGTGTCCTCGCTTCCAAATTTAGTTCACTAGCACCGTAGCGGGAAAATGAACAACTTTTCCTTCTATCTCTTCACGAAATAAAGCTTAGATCTAGAAGAAATGTGGAGGTTTGTGTTTGCCGGTTTTGAAAACCCCTAACACTGTTTTCTTTCGTTTTTGAATCAGAGAAGAAGAAGAAAGCTGGGAAATCATTTCTTTTTCACCCACCAAGCCTTGGGTTTCTTTTCTTGAAGCAAACGAAAGCAAAAAGGAAGCAAAGGAAGAAGACGGAAGAATGGATTTCGCGAGGCAGGGAAACGTCTTGTTCTCTGTATCCTTCTCATGTAAATATCTAGATATTTTAGATATTTATAAAAATCATCATTTTCACATCACCTCCCATCACTTTCAAACCATTTTGATAAAAATATCTACTCTCGCCGCAACTCAATTGACAAATAAAATTTTCAGCAACCCGAGATATTTTTAACAAAACTGCCCGGTATTAAATTCTTCGTAACATAAATAAATTATTCTTCGCCAAAAGATTCACCGTACTTAATCTAATTTATTTATCGACGAATAATTTTAATCGGAGCATCAAAAAGATATTTTTGGGGATTAAACTCGCAAAATATCAATAACTTGGCTAAAAAGCCTCATAGTTCAATACCAAAATACATAAATTAGAATTTAAAACTATGGGTCTTACAACCTTGATCTGTTATAATCTTCACATTTTAACCTAGAAATGATTTTTACAATCACCTTTCAGCCTAGACTTGAGTAATAAATGATGTGTATGATAAAAGTGTTTGAGATCTTGAAATTTCTCAACACTTGTTTGAGATAAATGTAAAAAAAAATCAGTATATAATGATCCAAAGATATAGTGAAGAGAGCTGGAGTTTGCTTGAAGAGTTTTTGACTTGTTCTTACTTGAACAAGTGTTGGTAAATTTGTAAATTGAACTTTTGTCTCCATCTTCCAATTGATCTTCAATTTATAGATGATAAAAGACTTTTAATATTCAGTTGAAAATGAATATATTCGTTGGACAAACTTTCCAAGTTTCAGATATATTTTAAAGCAATTAAACATTGTTTATATTATTGTCCAGAATGTTCTCGACAAACAGATAATTTTCTTGCTTTTGAGTCTCCTGGATATTGGGTCTCAAGCTTTTGAGTCAGATTTATGAAGCATATTGTAAGTACTATTTGTGTGCTTGCTCGCAACTCATCAACTTGGAGATCAATCTTGAGGTTGTTTTCCTCATTTGAGCATTCATATGGAGTTCTAGGCTTCACCATTGATTTGAACAGTCTTGACACTCTTTAATATGTGGTTTAGATTGTGGGAAATCATCTATTTTAATTATGCCTTTAAAAGAGAATAACCAGAATGTTCTTTTGTAAAACAAGAACATTCTTCGTTTCTGTTTTGTATAAGTACTGGATTTTGAAAAATGTTTTGTGCCAGTCCTTTGTCTCAGAAACATGATGTGCTTTCTGCAAAGGTGCATCAGTAGTGTCCTTGTTGTTATGGTTATCCTTGCTCATAGCTCATCAATTTGGAGATTGATCTTCATGTTTTGTTTTGCCTTTGTTGATCCTCTTTAATCGAATCTATTCAAAATGATATTGAGTATATATTATCTTCATTTGTAATGAATATTGGTAATTTGTAATGTAGATTGATGTATTTTGGTAGCCTAGATCGATCTTGAATTAAAGAAAACCTTGTTCTTTGTAAACCAGAATATTCTTGGATTAATGTTGTCAAAACTAGAACATTTTTCATTTTTCAGACTGCTGTCCAGAATGATCTTTGTTTTTCAGACTTCTGTCCATATTTATCTTCGTTTTTCAGATTGCTGCCCAGAAAGAAATGTTGTCCAAAATGATCTTCGTTTTTCAGACTGCTGTCCAAAATGATCTAATGTCCTAAATAATCTTCGTTTTTTCAGAATGCTATCAAGAACGTTCTTCGTTTTTATGTTTAATAACCAAAACATTCTCCATTTTTGTTTTCTCAATGTTGATCTTGCTTGTTTGATTATACAATTCATCTTCCTTAAATAAAACTCAAGTGCACTCATTAGTAGATCACCATTCATAAAACTTAATCATTTATTTCATAAGGTTTGTTGTCAATAAAACATACATCAAAAAGGTTTTTGCTTCAACAATCTCCCCATTTTTGATAATGACAAACCTTTTGAATAAATCATAAGTTTTATGGATGGATGTAAATAAAATGCAAGAATATTCATAGATATGTAATTAAACTCCCTCTAAACACATAGTAAAGAGACACTAGTACTCATAATAAAGTCTTTGTGAGAATGATAATTTTTACTACGCGATAATATCGTGCACTTGCGGTCTTATCACTTCTTCTAGAACATTTTTTCTTATGATAACAGTTTGGTTTAGCATGATCAATCTTTGAACAATCAAAACACTTCTTTTTTTCTTTCTTTGAGAATGTTCTAATACGAAACAAGAACGTTCTTCGTTTTTTGGAAATCGTTTTGCTTTGAATTTTTTTATCCCTTTTGTAAATACATATAGAATCAAGATGTCCAATTTTGTTACAATAAAAACATCATTTATTAACATTCTCATCCTTCTTTTTTTGACACAAAAACGTTTTCATAAAGCTTTTCTTTTTGATAACTTTTGAAATGTAAATCATTTTTGTCAAATATCTCTTCTTCAGATATCATGTTCTTTTGAAAAGTTTCAAAGGCATTTACCAAGTTGGTTAACACATTTTTCAATTCGTAAGATGATTTTGTATGGGTATCTCATTGAGAATCTGGAAGATGATTTTGTATGGGTATCTCATTGAGAATCTTTTGTTGCTCAAATATTTTTAAATCAGATTGTTACAGACTTTGAACGACCTTTCTGAGTTCACCATTCATAGTTTGGGCTTTCTCTTTTTCTTCACGGAGTTTTTATTTTATGTTGGGAAAAATCAGAGATAATTAGCTATAACTATCTCAATAATGCGAAATATTTTTTTTTCCCACCTGTGTAGATAAATGGCCAAACAGAAAATCCAATTTCACAGAGTAAAAATAATTGGCAAAAAATTAAATATGAGACAAACATAATTTTTAACGTGGTAAACTTCCCTCAAATTGAGAGAGTAAAAACCATGGGACCTAGTCCAGTCAAATCTTCCACTGTAATTAATGGGTATACCAGAGCCTTCCTAATAACAATGGGGAACATCAATCAACAATAACAACCTTATAAAAACCTTCCACTAAAGTGGGTATGCCAAAGTAACTCTAAGATAAGGTAAAGCTATATATTAAAATAACAAACTCAGAGCAAGTTTGCTACACACTTGTTACCACTACCGGAACCAAACCCTTATTTTTCTTCACTGGATGTCGTTCTTCCTTTTTTTCTTCCTAGGGATTTCTAAATCCATTTTATTTCCGTCACATGGGCCAAGCCCATTAAAATCCCTTTTTTCTTTTCTTTTTATTTCAATAATAAAAATATTAATAATAATAATAATATTAATAAAATTTGGTGGGTTCCACTTGGGGAGTGAGCCCACCCAACATTTTAAAAAACTACATTTTTTAGCAAGAAAGTTTGTGTAACACCCCGTTTTCAAAGCGAGGGTGTATTTTTTTTTTTCAAAAGGGATTAATATAAAACAGAGAAATAAATAAAGAAATACCTTTGGATAAATAATTGAGTCACTATAATTTACAAGCAGCAGAAAAGTTTCTCAAAATATGAATCCAAAATATTTTTACACATCAAAAAGTGGTACATGTAACCCATCGAAAATAACATGTCAAGCTGACAATATTAGTATAGGTACAATCTTCCATTTTAAAATAAATACAATTCAAAAGAAAGACGTATGTTCCCTGTATGTCAACCTAATCTGATCATTCTACAAAAACTATAGCTATACACCCTGAGTGATCTCCACGCGCCCCGTGAGATCCTCCTAACATAGCTCCAGTCAAGCATTCCCATCTACATTCCCATTCGTAGGGTACGAATCGGTAGGATCATCCTGGCTCTCATCTGAGGGCAAAGCCCAGATTTCCACAATAGTTGTAAAGGGTCACCAACCGAAATTAACAATTAACACATAACATTTAAGTTTTTAAATGCACAAAATAACCTTTCAATATTCGACTACACAGTAAGTCAGTGGCAAAAACAGCATGTCTGTATTCGAATACAACAGTCTGTATTCGACTACACAGCAAGTCAGTAGCAAAATGTATTCGAATACAGCAGTCTGTATTCGACTACACAGTAAGTCAGTGGCAAAAACAGCATGTCTGTATTCGAATACAACAGTCTGTATTCGACTACACAGGAAGTCAGTAGCAAAACAGCATGTCTGTATTCGAATACAACAGTCTGTATTCGACTACACAGCAAGTCAGTAGCAAAACAGCATGTCTGTATTCGAATACAGCTTTCTGTATTCGAATACACATCAGACAGCAACAGGAAAACAGCAAAATTCAGCAAAAATCAGCTTTTTAAAGGGTTTCAAAACCAATCAACACTTACACACAAATCCGAACAATCACACTTAGCAATTCCCACACAATCACCACGACAAATTGGGTTTCGAAATAGTTTTACAATCCATCACACTTACACACAAAATCAAAACATCCACACTTGGCAATTATAACACAATCACCACGACAACATAAGTTTCGAAATGGTTTTGCAATCAGTCGCACTTACACACGATAATCAATACATAACACTTAACAATCCCAACACAATTACCGCGACAATTCCTATTCAAACCACTCAATCATAAACTTGATTCAAACACGACTCGTGTGCCAAGCACCCTAATGCAATGCGTATATGCCAAAATGCATGGACTCGGAATTCCAAACCAAAACCCTCCTCGAAGGGCCGTAAATCATAATTGTACCGTTTATCGCAGGCCAAAGTACCAATTACCGAGGTGCCACCTATCACAGGTCTGCATGATTTACTAAAAAGCGTAAACCATAAACGTACTTCCTATCACGGGACCGTATCGTTTACCGAGGTGCCACCTATCACGGGTCTGCACGGTTTACTAAAAAGAACATAAATCGTAAATGTACCGCCTATCAAAGGCCAAAGTACTATTTACCAAGGTGCCACCTATCACGGGTCTGCACAATTTACAAAAAAGCGAAAACCATAAACGTACTGCCTATCACGGGCCCGTACCGTTTATCGAGGTGCCACCTATCACGGGTCTGCACGGTTTACTAAAAAGAACATAAATCGTAAATGTACCGCCTATCAAATTCTTAATACTCATTTATCTTAAACGATTTTCACAAAACACACATTAAGTAAACAAGATATTAAGAGATTCCCCATTCTTAATACTCATTTATCTTAAACGATTTTCACAAAACACACATTAAGTAAACAAGATATTAAGAGATTCCCCATTCTTAATACTCATTTATCTTAAACGATTTTCACAAAACACACATTAAGTAAACAAGATATTAAGAGATTCCCCATTCTTAATACTCATTTATCTTAAACGATTTTCACAAAACACACATTAAGTAAACAAGATATTAAGAGATTCCCCATTCTTAATACTCATTTATCTTAAACGATTTTCACAAAACACACATTAAGTAAACAAGATATTAAGAGATTCCCCATTCTTAATACTCTTTTGACTTAAACGATTTTCAAAACAACTTTAAGTAAACAAAAATATTAAGAGATTCCCCATTCTGAATACTCTTTAAACTTAAACGATTTCCAAAACAAACATTAAGTAAACAAGACATGAAGAGATTCCCCATTCTTAATACTCATTTATCTTAAACGATTTTCAAACAAACATTAAGTAAACAAGACATTAAGAGATTCCCCATTCTTAATACTCATTTATCTTAAACGATTTTCACAAAACACACATTAAGTAAACAAGATATTAAGAGATTCCCCATCCTTAATACTCGTTTAACCCTAATGGTTTTCAAATTCCACACAAAACAACGAGGAAGAAGATGGTCTTTCTTTCCCTTTTCCTTTCTTTCTTTTCCTTTTCCTTTCTTTCTTTTCCCTTCCTTTCTATTTCCTTTTCTTTCTTTTTTCCCTCCAACCATATATATATATATATATATTACTTACAATATATACATATATATTTTTATATATTAATATATTATAATTAAAACAAAACCAACAATTATCTAACAACTCTTACCCCCATAATTTCATTCCCCTCTTAGTCTAATTTAATAAAAATATGTACTCTCGTCGCAACTCAATTGTTCCGCACAATTTTCAGCAACCCGAGATATTTTTAACAAAATTGCGCGGTATTAAATCATTCGTAACGGAAGTAAATTATTTTCCGACAAATAATTTTAATCCAATTTCCAAAAATATATTTTTGGCATTTAACTCACTCAATACCAAAAACTGGGCTAACAGCCTAAGACGCAACTCAATTGTTCCGCACAATTTTCAGCAACCCGAGATATTTTTAACAAAATTGTCCGGTATTAAATCATTCGTAACGGAAGTAAATTATTTTCCGACAAATAATTTTAATCCAATTTCCAAAAATATATTTTTGGCATTTAACTCACTCAATACCAAAAACTGGGCTAACAGCCTAAGAAATTCCACACAAAAAAACCCTAAAATTGCATAATTTAGGATTTAAAAACTATGGGTCTTACAGTTTGAATCACATAAAAGATTATCAATTTTGTTTTCCATTTGTTCACATAAAGAATAGAGTTCGGAGATAGTTAGCTCCTTATTTTCTATGTTTTTCATTAAGCACATGTTGGCTTCTGACATTACTTCTTCTTCCTGAATCTTTTCCTCTAACACTTGTTTGGTGTTCAGCTTTAGAGGTAGTGCTCTGATGCCAATTGAAGTAGCAATATCAATTTACAAGAAAGGGAGTTTGAATTGTAAATTCCCTTTTTAAAATTTCGTGTCAAAACTTAAAGAATTTAACTCAAGATTAATCTTGGTTATGAAAACAGAGATAGATGACAAAATATTGTGTATGATAAAAGTGTTTGGGATCTTGAAACTTCTCAATACTTGTTTGAGATAAATGAAAGACAAAAAAGTAAATAATGATCCAAAGATATAGTGAAGAGAGTATGAGTTTGCTTGAAGAGCTTTTGAGTTTTTCTTACTTGAACAAGTGTTGGTAGATTTGTAAATTGAACTCTTGTCTTCATCTTTCAATTGATCTTCAATTTATAGATGACAAAAGACTTTTAATATTCAGTTTAAAATTAATATAGTCGTTGGACATTATTCTCAAGTGTCAAATATATTTTAAAGCAATTAAACATGTGCTTATATTGTTGTCAATAACGTTCTTGACAAACGGAGAACGTTTTTGCTTTTGGGTCTCATGGAAAACGTGAATGGGTGAGTGAATGAGTTGTCACATGTCAGTTGTCATTGTTTTGAGTAAGATTTATGCAGAAGTTTATCCAGAATATTGTAAGTACAATGTACTTGCGTCCTTGCTCACAACTCATCAATTTGGAGATCAATCTTGAGGTTGTTTTCCTCATTTAGATATTCAGCTCGAATTCTAGGTTTCACAATTGATTTGAACAGTCTTAATACTCTTTAATATGTGAAATTTGGTGGTATGAGTATACGAAAGAGAAGAAACTGAAGAGAGGGAATGTCTTCATTTTCCTTCTTGTTGACCCTCCTAAAAGGATTAGGGTCTTCACGCATGGGGAGGACAAATAGTAATAGGTTTTTAATCTAATTGTATGTAAAATATATTAACAATATTAGTCTTTTTTGCTAGTATGCTGTTTTCGTTTTTCATTTTGTTGTGTAATGTACTCTATCGAAATTTATTTATGTTTAATTAATGATATTGTACTTTGAGATGTGCATTTTAATTTTTTTATATGTTTCAATTTATTTTGTATTACTCATGAATTATAGATAGTTAAAATTTAAGCACAACTGTTTTGCGGTCCCTTACTTAATTTCATATAACACTTTAGTCATTTATCTTTTTTTTTTCTTTTTAATTTGGTCCTTTATTTAATTTTATTACAAAAAATTCAAAAATGTAAAGAATGAAAATGAGTTTATTGGAAGATTTGTGTTATAAATTTGATGAAATTTGCATTATATTGAAGATGATAATTAATTTTATGAGTTTTTTTTGAAAATTTTGATGAATTTTTATAAAAAAAAAAAAAGAATAACATTGTTAACATTTTAAAACATAAAAGATCAAATTATTTACTTAAATTTAAATAAATGACTAAACTGGGAGAAAAAAAAAAAGATAAATGATCGAAGTGTTATCTGAAATTAAGTTAAAGGACTGCATGAACAATTATATATAAAATTTATATAACATTTATTTTCAGAGATATAATATATTTGAACCTACATATATAAAAAATAAAAAAAACAAAAAAAAAAACCACAAATCATGTCACACACCATAAGTGCAATTTAATTAATTCAAAATACTTGATGATTCATATTACACAATCTAATGATAGTTGTGTATGCTAACTAATCAAACATCAAAATATGAACATATTTCACAATTAGCTATTGTAACAAAATTAATGGACAAACAAAAGTATGCTAATACAATCAATTAGCATCCTCATCATCATCCAAGTTGATTGCTTTGACATTCATGATATTGTTGATAAAAGCATCCTCAGCTCGTTATGCAGTATGGGCAATAAGTTAGCAGTTATTATCATGCGTACTTGATTCTCGTTAAGCTACATATGTATATTATATATTTATTAGTATTTGGTTATAAATAAAATATAAAATTAATGTTAAACAAAATTTAATAACCGTTACATAAACACAGTTTGGATCAAAAGTGTGTTTCATGTCAATAATAAGAACCCACACCCCAGAGTCGTCACTAAGTTCAATAATAAGACACAATTTTTAATAAAAACTATTGTGTTGGATACTTAAAAAACAAAAATATGATTGGAGTTGATATCAATATATGTTGTATTTTACCTCCTTCGAGTATTTGGAATTCCTTTTTCTTCAATAATTTCTCAATTCATGAAATCAATATATTTGTTGTGGAAACATTTTCCGTAAATAATCAACCATCATATGATATTCAACCTTGTGTTTACAATATTAACAATAAAAATTGTTGATTAAAAACAATATTAAACAAAAGAAACTCTTAAAGTCAAAACTCCTAGTGTTTTACTATCCAAAAGTAAATCATAGTTGATCATAACTTTGAACGCTTGTGGAAAACTCTCTCAATAAGTCTAACACGAATACAAAATTATTTAAGAGCCTCCAACTGCATGTTATTGTGTTTTCTCACATTTCTCCTACAAGGTTGATTGTGACATTATTCGCTCAAGTAACACTATATATGATGTCTTGTCAAATGTAAAGGTCATCTCCAAACAAAAAACACAAGCAAATAAGCATGCATATATATACATATTTATTGTAGCAAGAATGTGATTAAATCATATACTTTATTTAATAATTATAAGCACAAAGCACCAAAGATACAAATAAACTAAAATGCACAAATCTTATTCGTTAGAAAATATGTCAATTCATGATTCCAGAATATCACCACCACATAGAGCAAAAAGTTCCACCATTGGACAATATCCCATAGTTGGACGAATGATCTTTAGAGTTTCATGTTCAGTATCCCATCATTAAGTATTTTTCTAAAACACAATGCTTTTTCAAAGAATTGTCGTCACATACTCGTGACTAGGTCCAGGCCACCAATGCATGCATGAATGTCATCATCTTAGTTAGTAAAAAAATAGATCACTAAAAAAAAACGTTCAAAATCATTCAACCTTGTCATAAACCAACACAGTTTAGACACAAAGTCATCACCTTGAATAACTACATGATACCAATCAAATACGCAAATTGCTTAATCTCATAATATCCATCATAAACATATAATTCATATAACACACATATTCTAATGATATTATACAAACAAAACCAATACATAACATCACAATACATTTATATCACATATAATTCAAGTAAGAAAACGTATGGAGTGTTGTCCTTACTGTTATCAACGTTGTTATTAAGGTTCCTACGCATAGGTCTTTCCTCTAAAAAGTTTGTACCATCGCAAATTAATTTACTATTCACTTAGTCTCAAGACTCATCTATCCCTAATTCCTATTCAAGGTTTGGTGTTGAGTTAAGGTTTTAAGACACACAACTTCTTTATATTTTTAAAATATATCAATTCTCTCAAATTAGCAAATATACAAACAAGTAACAATAAAAAGAGATTTTGTGCCTATAATTGGCAGAAGTGCCTCATTGCAAATCCAATAAAATAAAGGAAAAATGTCATTTTTCAAATATTTCTTTTGGACCAATGTTCTAATGTAACAAACATCAAGGAACCATAAGATTTCCTTAGTTCACTTATAAAAATTTAACAATAAAATTTAGCGACACTTCAACATAAAATCCATTTTAATTATTACAACACAACATACACACAATTGTATCATAAAAATCATAACTTTAACCTTCTAAAAAAAATAACTACAACAACAACTTTCAACAAATTTATTATTTTTGGAAAAAATTATTATTTTTAACATCAATAAGATTTCTAAAAATTTCTTCAACGCATAAACTATCACAACATAAAATTTTAACCAAATAAAAATTGAGTTTGTAGCGATTTCTCTTGATTAAAACAAAAATGATGTATCACTCCTTGTTCGATGTGAACTATCATCAAAACGCAATGTCCATGGATTGTCTTCAATGGACCATAAATCTATATTTTAAATCAAACAAATTGACTCTTCATTATTTAGTAAATGTTTATAGTATATTTGTAATTAAAAAACTTCAACAGAATCAACACATATTAGACTTACAAATTTCAGATTTTGGAATAGTGTAATCCATACATGTGAATATGTGGCCCGCATTTCATATACGTTCAATTCATAATAATGTCTTCCTAATTAAGTAAACATGTATGCGTAGATATGTAATATTGTCATTTCAATATATTTTACTTTAAAAAAATTATATTTGTAAATGTAAAAATTTCAACCTCAAATGACGGTGGAAACGTCCACAATAACTAAACATTCAAAATAGTTTGTATCCATCAACTTTGAAGTAGTAATGCCAATTTACAAGAAAGGGGTTTGAATTGTAAATTCTCTTTTTAAAATTTCATGTCAAAACTTAAAGAATTTAACTCAACATTAATCTTGGTTATGTAAACAGAAAACAAAAAATGTTCTTAGTTATGAAAATATAAAACGGAGAACGTTATTGGTTAGTAAGAAACACACAATTTTAACTTATATATTTAATTTGATAATCAAAAGACTAGAAATAAATAGAGATAAAAGAAGAGATACCACACAGAGATTTATCCTAGTTCACCCAATCCAAGTTACGTCTAGTCTTCACAACCGTGAGATTTTGTAATAAGTGATCAAAACGGTGACCGTTCTTGGTTTTTAAACCACCAATCCAGATCAACCTTGATCTGTTACAATTTTCACCTTTCAACCTAGAAAAGATTTTTACAATCACCTTTCAGCCTTGAAAGAATTTTTACAACCACGCTCAATCTAACATAAAAGATAGACTTGAGTTACAAATGATGTGCATGACAAAAGTGTTTGAGATCTTGAAACTTCTCAACACTTGTATGAGATGAATGAAAGATAAACTCAGTAAATAATGATCCAATGATATAGTGAAGAGAGCTGAAGTTTTCTTGAATAGTTTTTGATTTGTACTTACTTGAACAAGTGTTGGTAGATTTGTAAATTAAACTCTTGTCTTCATGTTCCAATTGATCTTCAATTTATAGATGATAAAAGGCTTTGAATATTCAATTTAAAATGAATATAGTCGTTGGACACACTTCCCAAGTGCAATATATATTTTAAAGCAATTAAACATGTGTTTATATTCCTTTCCAGAATGATCTTGACAAACGAAAAACGTTATTGCTTTTGGGTCTCATGGAAAACGTGAATGAGTTGTCACATGTTAGTTGACATTGTTTTGAGTCAGATTTATGCAGAACTTTATGCATAATATTGTAAGTACAATGTACTTGTGTCCATGCTCACAACTCATCAATTTGGAGATCAATCTTGAGGTTGTTTTTCTCATTTTGGCATTCAGCTCGAGTTTTAGGTTTCACCATTGATTTGAGAAGTCTTGATACTCTTTAATATGTCATTTAGACTGGAGGAAATCATTTGTTTTAATTCTTCCTTTTAAAGAGAATAACCATAATGTTCTTTTGTAAAACAAGAACATTATTCGTTTATGTTTTGTATGAGTGTTGGATTTTGACAGTTGTAATGTGTCAGTTCTTTGTCTCAGAAAACATGATGTGCTTTCTGCAAAAAGGTGCAGTAGCAGTGTCCTTGTTGTCATGATTGTCTTTACTCAGCTCATCAATTTGGAGATTGATCTTGATGTTTTATTTTGCATTTGTTGATCCTCTTTGATCGAATCTATCCAAAATGATGTTGAGTATATAATTATGTTCCTTTGTAATGAATATTGGTGATTTTCAATGTAGATTGATGTATTTTCATAGCCCTGATTGATCTTGACTTAAAGAAGACCTTGTTCTTTGTAAACCAGAATGTTCTTAGATTAATGTTGTTAAAATCAGAACATTCTTCGTTTTTTAGACTGTTGTCTAGCATGATCTTTGTTTTTCAAACTTCTGTCCATAATAATTTGTTGTCCATAATGATCTTCATTTTTCAGACTGCTGTTTAGAATGATCTTCGTTTTTTCAGAATGCTGTCAAGAATATTTTTCGTTTTTATGTTTAATAACCAGAACATTCTTCGTTTTTGTTTTCTCAAATTTGATTTTGCTTCTTTCAAATGATCTTGCTTATTTGATTATACAATTCATCTTCATTAAATAAAACTCAAGTGTACTCATTAGTAGATCACATTTTCTAAAACTTAATCATTTATTTCATAAGGTTTGTTGTCATTAAAACATATACCAAAAAGATTTTTGCCTCACCAAACTTTTCTCCGCAGCAATTGTCATAATCTATTTTCATATTATAATGAAAATCAACATTGATTATATGTAAAGACTTAATAAAACTATTTTTTTTTTATTAATATCTATAAAAATATTATGTAAATATTTACAAACTATTACCAGATGAGAGATGAGTTTGTTTGGAATTAAACATTGCAAGTCAGTCCTAGAAGCAATTAAATGTTGAGCCATTATCAGTGGTTCTGTCATGAGTAGGGTATCATTTGTTTTTTATTTCAAAAAGATATGCATAAGCTTGTGATTTCTTAGGTGCAAGTAACATGTTACCTATAGGTCTGAAGTTCAATTTTGCACCCTAAAATAAATAAAATGCTTGCATGAGTAAATAAATTTTATGATAAAGTTTATAATAGCCTTAAAAATGATACATTAGCTACCTTTGGAATGCTATTTGTGGAGACTTTCTTTTTTGCCTGACAGCTCCTCCATTTTTCATATCATGATTTGAGATCGATAGTCTCCCTGAAGATGATGAAACATTATCACCATTTTTAAATGCAACCATTTGAAACTTCGAACATTTCCTCTGCCAGATTTTGGTGATGGAGTTTGAAACAAACATTATCACATAAGCCTTATCTGGTGATGCAATATATTTTTTTTGTCCTCTTAAAATCACTTTTGCAAAATTTTTTTGGGAGCATTCATTTAATTTTTTTTTTTTGTTAATGAAGTTTGAGACTTCAACCAAGTAGTTGGCAAAGTTGGTTTGCATAAAAATGGTGCGTTTTAAAAAGTGTTTTGAAAAAGATAGACTTATATCATCATTGAAAATAAAACTTCCGCGGTCACCAACTTGCATATCATCATTGAACTTTTTGTATTGAGCCATGAACTTATACTATTACTTGAATATAAATTAATATATCTATTTTTATGTTGATATTGGATGTAAAGTTTTTAACATATTTATTATAAATTACTTGAATATAAATTAATATTATTTATTTTTACCGTTCGATCTAATCTAATCTAATCTAACTAGTCGCACTTTAAAATTTTAAACACAAATTATATGATCCAACCGTTCGATCTAATCTAATCTAATATAATTAGCCGCACTTTAAAATTTGAAACACAAATTATACGATCCCATTATTCGATCTAATATAATTAATCTCACTTTGAAATTTTAAACACAAATTATACGATCAAACCGTTCGATCTAATTAGTCGCACTTTAAAATTTTAAACACAAATTATACGATCCAACCGTTTGATTTAATATAATCTAATTAGCCGCACTTTGAAATTTTAAACACAAATTATACAATCCAACATTCGATCTAATCTAATCTAATATAGTTAACCACACTTGAAAATTTTAAACACAAATTATACGATTCAACTATTTGATCTAATCTAATTAGTCGCACTTTTAAATTTGAAACACAAATTATACGATTTAATCGTTTGATCAAATCTAATTAGTCACACTTTAAAATTTTAAACACAAATTATACGATCCAGACATTCAATCTAATATAATATAATTAGTCGAACTTTGAAATTTTAAACACAAATGATACGATCTAACCGCTCGATTTAATCAAATCTAATCTAAGTAGTTGCACTTTGAAATTTGAACACAATATTTATTTTAAATTAATAATAAAAATTATACAATTGAAAATAACAATAGAATTTTGTTCAAATGAAGGAACAAGGGTAATTATACAATAAGAAAAAACAAGTTACATTTTGCTAGTGTGGAGAAGCAACATATGAGAGTTGATAAAAACAATAATACGACGTTGGTAGTCAATCATATTAACCCAACTCCCACGACTTAGATTTTTTACATTCCTTCTCTTTTGACAATAATGAATGCAATAAAAAACACACCAAGTCGATGAAGGGCGCAACAGTGAAGGAAGATGAATTACGTGATTCAGATATGTTGAACATTTTCAATTAAAAATTAGGGACTACAAGATGATTTCACTAGAACAGCCTTCCATTTCAACCTCAAATCCTTTGACATTTTCAAATCAGACTAAAGAAAGATACAAAAATGTTCAAAACATCTGATAATGAAATCTTAGCTTAATAATGAAATGAATGTTTTGAACTCATATATATATATATATATATATATATATATATACTTTGTTTTTCAATTGCTTGATGTTCGAATGAATAATATAGCGTACGAAATTCACATTTTACACTTGAAATTTTCAACTACCAGGGTTGTGCTAGCACATTGGTAGCAAGTGGAATTAAATAGTCATTTAACTCAACAACCCAACCAAATAGATTACTCTATCATAGTCGTGCGATCTGCATGTAAAGGTTCACATTCAATCTCATTTTTGTAGCGAAATTAACAATAAACATCACAATTGTTTGATTCATCACAACAGTCGACAATCACAATCGAGCTACAGTCACAACCACAACTGTAAAGTCATTATTTCCTTCAAACCCGGGTTTGCAAACCTGCTGCAACACTAACGCGCCTGCAACACACCATGTCTGCTTTCTCGATTTCTATTAAAGCAGTCTGAGATGCCATATCAAAAACCATTATCAAAATTAAAACATTTTTTTAAATATTTAATAAATCATCTATTCTAATTAAAAATTCCCTATATAATTATAAATAAATAGATATTCTTCAAAAAAACATAAAACTTATTATAATTATAATTAATATTATTAACAAATCAAATATTTTATTTAACACCTATTTAAAATTTATTATCTTTTTCTGTGCATCAACAAATAAACAAGCTCAAACCATAATTTATCTCTCTTCTACTACAATAAATAATAAACATCTACTAAAATTTCAATCCTATTTTGAAACTCAAAAACTGAAAATCTTTAACCGCAAAAAACAATGGCATCTTGAATTTTTGACATTAAGGTTGTTATGACCATAAATAATTTCAACGGTTTGTTCTATAGACGTAGGATTTGTCCTTCCAGTTTCTACTATTGGTGCAATCCTATTGATGATGATAAACAACCTTTGCAAGTTCAAGACGACTTTAACTCCCAAGAAGATCTTCACCTACTTTCTTGCGAACAAGAGTTGGCACTGGTCAAATTGCAAATGACATATGCAGATGCCCCATTCAAATTCTTCAAGAAGATGCTATTCATCTATGGAATTAATACAATGTTTTGTATTTTCATCCTATTATTCAAGTAAATGTTGTCCCTGTTTAAACTTATTCACGTTCATGGTTAAGAATTCATATATTTCATCATAAATTATTGTTTCTCTCTATCTAAGTTAATTTTCGTCATTAGTATTTTTAATTTAAAATAATATATGTATTTAAATTGACTTCAATGAAATGAATAATTTTAATTCTTCAAACACCAATAATTCTTTCACCATGAATGTTAATAGAGTGTTGTTAAATATTTACAATATGCACAAAAACATCTCCTCTATTCACTTTCACGTGACTTGTATTATCAATCAAAGTTCATTTTTGTTTTTTGATTAATAAGCACAATTGAGAATAATCATTGACCACATAACTATTAGTCAAAACTTTTCTTCCCATAATTATCAAATTCTAATTTTTTTTTTACATTAAAAATTAATCAACATAATCATTAACTCATTGCAACATTTTAAATTTTTTTTATTTACTTACAACATGGTTCAATTTCAATTCAAAATGGTTCATAAATATATATCATTTAATAGTAGATAAGAAAAAAAATTCTATTATTTTAACTTTGTCAAATATTTATAATTTACACACCATTACATAGATTCATTGTTTATTTATGTTTCTATAAAGGATTATGCCGAATTGCCATTACATAGATATTTATTTATATTTATGCTTCATTGACAACTTTGGCAACTCACACAATATAATATTCAACAAAGACTTTATCAATCCACTATTAACACATGGTTAGAGACGTCTCATATGATTTTATAAATGACATGACTATCAACAATTCTATTTCAACTATGTATGAAACAATAGGTTTTACTTAATAATTGGAACCACGGTCATTAACTCCGATCTCATTCCATCATATCATAGTCGAAGCACAAAAGAATGCCACTTAATCTACTTTGAAGTGACTCTTTTGTAAGTCATGAGCTTCCCTGATCATGTTTTTGATTTAATTCCCAAACACACAGTACATGTGAAATATTTGATTGATCTAATGTTTTGAATTGAGAAACATTTCAGGCAAACAAGAAGACACCATACACGTGGAACAATAGCTTGCAACTCAAGGAATCAACCAAAGTTGGAGGATGCACTTGAGAAAGATGCAAAAATGTATAGTGTTATTAGGTGTCATAGTAATAAGTTTAGTAGACTAATCACTATGGTCTCACACTTAAGCCTTTGCCAATGAATATAAATCAATCAACCAATAAGTCAATTGATGAATCGATTGATAAATCGATTGTCTGACTCAGAACAAGTGTTTTCACTAAACAAATCGATTAGTTAAATGTTTTTGGTGAAACCTGAGTTCTGGGATAAAATCAATCGATTGGACAATCGATTGGGCAATCCATTGAGCAATCGATTTAGCAAGTCACAGAAACAACCAGTTATGGAATCAATCGATTGACAAATCGATTGTGACCAAGTTTTAAAATAAGGAATAAGTTATGTGATGCAACAAATTGATTGGGACATCAATTGATTTAGTTTTCTTAAACTCCAAGTTTGAAGCAATCGATTAGGCAATCGATTGCAGATTAATCATTCATCAGAACAACTTTGATTAAAATCGATTGGCAAATAGATTTTGTCAAAATAGCTGATGTTCTGTAACAAGCACAATCGATTGGCAAATCGATTGACATTTATGTCTGAGCCACTTTGATCAGCACAATCGATTGGAAAATCGATTGATGAAAAAGTCTGAATCACTGTGATCAGCACAATCGATTGACGAATCGATTGAAGCTCATTTTTAAGTTATAGAAAGGTTTCAGCTCATTGCCAAATCGATTATGACTGTGATTGTGAAATCGACTGAGAAATCGATTGTTTTGATCTCGTTGTTGGAATAAAACATCTATAATCGATTACTCAATCGATTTGGATAAAATCATAGTTTCATTTCTGATTGATGTATTAAAAGAATCGATTGGCAAATCGATTCATGCTTATATGTTCAAGATTCAAGAAAAACAAGACCTGCGAATATCGATTAGGCAATCGATTAAAGCTTTATAAAATCGATTAGGCAATCAATTGACCTGGTGTTTTCTTTGAATATATATAAGCTGATTCAATCACTTTTGAAAAAAGAACTTTCACAACTTTTGAAAATCTTTGACACAACTTTTGGAAAACTTTTCACAACCTTTGAACAACCTTGAGAGAAAAGTTTTACAATCACACAAACAATCATTGCCCAAATACCTTTTGTGTGAGAACCAATATAGTGATTGAGTCAAAAGTTTTAACACTTCTTTAGTTCTTTGTAAAATACAATTCTTTGTAACTGAAAGTTTAGAAAATCCAGTTTGGAAACTGGTGGCTATCTTCGTTGTTGAGAGGACTCGTCAAGAAGAAGCTTTACTGTGATCTTGGAAGAGTTTGTAGAGGAACTCTGGGATACAGTGGTCGCCGAATAGAATAGAGAGAGAGTTTTAAGATTGATAGGCCGGGAGCGCTGGAACATCTGTAAAACACTCTAAGATTCTATTGAAAAAGGCCGAAATCGTTTAATTTCGGGACTGGACTTAGGTCGTCTGATAGACGACTGAACCAGTATAAAATCTTGGTGCAATCTCTCTATCCCTTATCTCTTTACTTTTCATGTTCATCTTGTATGCGATCTAATATTTCCGATGTGTACTTTTTGTATGAATCTTGCATAGTTAATATAGGAATTAAAATTGAACACGTTGGATTTGATCTTAATTCTCTTATTCTTAATCAAAAGAAGTCATATTTTTCCAACATCTTTCAGATTTTCAAATAGCTATAGATACCGAATTAGTTAAGTATTGCGTAACGATATTTTAATTTTAAATAGTACGATCTTACATTAATAAATTTTAATTATTTATTATTTGCGTATATACATATTCCGCATATCGATTTTTCACATTATGTTACAGAAAACAACTTCGACAACCTTCTTCTCTCATAACACAATGGTGAAAAGATTAGATTTATTCAATCATCACCAGGGACTGTCCATCAAGATGCATCAATATTGGATTGGATTGACAACAATTTTGTTACGTGAATCAGTTCCATTTTGGAGATAAAATTCATTTTAAGTTTGCTAAAAAATATACAAGTCAAATGTGTTATGTATTTAAAATTGAACTTAAGATATTTTGGTATATTCCAAATTTTTTTTCTCTTATTTAATTTTTGTGTATCAATTATCAAGAATTTGTATTTTTGTTCTCTCGTATAAAATCAAATTTATTATTATTTTTTAATTATGCGCTCTGTCCTTTTAATTATTAAAATTTTGGATCAGTATATTTATTTTCAAATATTAAAAATGTTTTTTTTAAAACAAATTTTAAAAGGTTAATATTGTGATCTAATAGTTACAACAATGTTGTTAAAACCATAAAATATTTGAAATACTAACTTAATAGTAAAAAGATTAAATAAGACCTACTAAATTATTTGAAGACCAATAAAAGACCTAACAAGTACTTGAAATACTAACAAAAAATCAACTTAATGATTAAAAAGTAAAATAAGACTTAACATGAACTTGAAAAATCAACAAATCGATAGTTAAAAAGTTATATAAAACATAACAAGTACTTGGAAGACGGACAAAAAACTAACTTAATAAAGATCAAATACGACTTAGCAAAAATATAGAAGACCAACGAAAGATCAACTTAACACTTAAAATTTTAAATAATACCTAATAAATTATTCTAAGACCAACGAAAGATCAATTTAATACATCAAATTTATTTGATCTAATTTTACCTATATTTAACATTAGAGTGAACCCTTCAAAGACTAACAAAATATGGAATTAACACTTAATTTTATATTTTCATTATATATTATAAATTAATTCATATTTATCCAACAAAATGAGAGAGTTACTTTTAATTTGATAATTTGTTACAGGTTTCCTTTTTACTCAACATCTACTTTTGTCTTATATGCACACCTCTATAAAATTTCACAAATTTTTTGATTAATTACAATTTTTTTTTGTATTTTGTATTTCATTTTTAATTATTAAAGTTTACGTTTTCTTTTAAATCACAACAAAATTCAAAATTTTGATATTTACATATAGTTTAAAACTCATATTAAAACACATAAGTCCACTATACTAAGTATAAAAAAAATACTTTGGGTAAGTGAATACTTTGGGTGCCTATACCATAAACATCTAACTTCTTTATAGCTCAAATTTGTTATTATTATTCTTCTTATATTCATATACAACATGCGGTTTGCATCCCAATCCCAATTCATTTCATCAACTTGACCTTAAACATATAATTTGCAAGGATTATTTACAAACATACCGCCATGGTATATTTCTAATCTAACCATTTGAACCATTGGTGGCCTGTAAAAATCATAACTTGATTAAATAAAGTCATAAATGAACCAAAAACAAAATAACCACATAAATCAGTCTTTAATTCAAAACAAACTTCAGAATGAGATAAAGGAATGATTGTTACCCTGTAAAACACTAAACCATTGTCAAATAGGAAATCTCTAAACCTCATTCAAAACTAGCATTCAAAACATTAAACCATTCACAAAAACCCTAAACCCCATTCAAAATATTAAACCATTCACGAAAACCTTAAACCCCATTCAAAACTAACATTATTTGATAGCAACCAATCCAAACACACATGACAAACCACAAAAATCACATACTTGGAAATATTTTTTTCATCCTCTTTTTTCCATAAAGAAAGTTTTGAATCATATGAATTTCTCGGAGTTCCATCACAACTGATTTTGCGATTTCCATCCATTTTTCCTTTGAATCCATTACAAAGAACACAATAGAACGAGAATCGCAATAAAGAGACGATTCTAATGAGATTCACGATTAAGGCTCATTTAGCGTCGTTCTTGTTCTTCAATTTTGTGACTTCGTTTTTCTTCTTCTATTTTTGAGTTTGTATTTCTACTTTTGTTTGTGTTTCTGTTTTAGGGTTCATAACTTTCGTTTAACAAATTTTAGGTTTCTTTTCTTTATTTTTTTTTAAGTGTTTTGCTTTATTTTAAAGCTTATAAAAGTATTATAATCACTACGCTAAAAATGACATTTTACAGCGATTTTTTTAAGCCCTTTACATCGCTTTTAAGAGTTGTAGTATCTAGCGTTGTTAAAAGATACAATAACGCTATTTAAAATAAAAAACATTGTAATAGGTATAAATATATAGCGTTCAACGGTTCTCTTAGACTCGTTTTAAAGCGTTTTTTTTAAATAAAAAAACATTATAATAGGTGCATATATCGCGCTTCTTATACTAGTTTTACAACATTTTTCTTAAAAAATATTGTAATAGGTTCATATATAGCGCACTTCTTATACTAGTTTTACAGCGTTTTTCTTAAAAAAAAATCGTTGTAATAGGTGCATCCTTATACTAGTTTTACAATGCTGTTTTCAAAAAAGCACTGTAATAGGTGCATTATTATATTGGTTTTACATCACTTTTTTTAAAAAGCGCTATAAATCTATTCTAAAAAGCAATGTAAAATGCTTGTTTGTATAAACAGGTCTTTAATGACATTTTTTTTAAAAAAGTGTTGTCTTTAAATGAGATTTCAATTTTTTTCCAAAATCATATTCATCAAGCATATATTGACACAATTGCAATTTTTTAATTCAAACATATTCACAAAATATTCACAACAACAAGTTCAGTTACATCAGTACTATATATTGACAACAACAAGTTCAATTACATCAGTACTATTATCAACATTAACAACAACATATTCACAATATCAATTACATATTCACAACAACAATATCATGTCAGTAATTAAAATAATGATCAGCAATTTAAACAATTTCCAGCATTCTAATTTCCCAACAATTTCCAGCAATTTCCAACATGCCAATTTCCCAGCAATTTCTTACTTTACCCCTACTGTAACAAAAAATAAAATAAACTAATGAAAATAATGATCAGTTCACACAAAAATATACAATATATAATATTTTACAATGTAAAACTCATCTATTAACAAATTATATAACTTTCAGTTCGACCACATACTGACACCAGTCTTCCTTTATTTCAGTTAGATCACTTTAAGAGTATGTTGAATTGGAGTTGTCAAAGTACTATGTGATAGGATATTTGAACATAAATAAGTTAGATTACGCGCGCACACACACACACACACAAAACATGAAAAGTTTATTTTTTGAATCAACTTTCTTAACATTTTCGGTAGGTTTTTCTTGAATCTGAAAAAATGAGGTTGATCAATTTGTTAGTTATTATATAGCTAATCATTTCATATACAATTGATGTATATGTCAAACCTTTTCTGGTGAAGTGACTGACTCATTGTGAGGAATTTTCTTATCATTCCCTTTAGACTTTGTAAGAATCTAAATAAATGTGAAATTAAAGTTAACATCGGAAAAATCAGCAATTAAACATAATCATACAATTAAACATATCGTATCTATGCCAACAATAATTTTGGGTCATGCAACCTAACTACCTATTGCTTATCCCAAAAACTTCATATCTCCATCGTTGTCGGGTATAGACAATAGTGCAAGTGGTTCAAAACCAATCACACATGAAACTTTAACATGACATACAGGGAACGAATTATGGTGTAATACTTCTTCCAAGGTATTGTACAATGTTCCTTTTCCAACCATACGATGAGTAGAGGAGGAGAAATATAGCACGCAAGATGAGACACCCTAAATCAATGGTTAATATATAAGTATGTAAAACAATAAGGTTGAATGTTAAGTATCTAATTACCTCTGGAAGAATTTTACGACCAATGTTGCAACTACCATTTTCACTCTCTAGTTGTATTTCACGTTGACACTCCGGAAGTTGTTTTTCCTTATCCTTTTTCACCAAAAATGCAACTTGTTCTATTAGGACTTTTGGCTTATCTAGCACTTCCTCATTAGATGGATTTGTGCGCTTCTCATGTGAAAAATAGCTTTTTAAAGTTACGCCAAATCCTTAACCCCTCACACGGCTAGAATATTCAGGAATATTAAATACCTTACCAAGTTTGCCCCTGCATCTAACTTGTTTATTGTCCTCTGAATTTTCAAAACATTGTTCTAGATTCTCCTAAAATACATGTAGTATTAAAAAGATAAGTTCAATATCATTTTTAAAAGATAATATTAAAATATATTAAAGTGACAATATACTTACACATTGTTCTATCACTTGTTGAACATTTTCATTATCAACTATTCTATCCTTATTCAAACGAGCCTCCTTCTACAAAATATGACGACCTAATGGTTGATCATATTTCGTCTCTTGAAGTCATTCGTTAAGATATAAACAAAATATTAGTTACAAACTATAGTTTATAATCTATCACATTATATAAAAGTGATGCTTACTTACAATTTTTTGCTCTAAACGTGCATACCCCATACGCAATTTTTTGTATGGATACATTGGATTGTTTGCTCTCTCACGATTTGTCGTATTTATACTCTATATAAAAAAAAATAACGATCGTGTAAAAAAATACGCTATAAATATGAATATAAAACAAATGCTAATAAATTAATATTACCACAAAAGCGGAGTCTGCACGTTTAGCTACAAAAGCGCTTCATTTTTCATTTGGTATGTAGTGTTTGTATATTTTTGGAGCTTCAATATTCAAATTTCCATCACAATCTCTTAAGTAGCAATTTGACAAATGAGATCTAAATCTTCTGTGTATTTTTCCGACAACTCTAAACACAATTTTTTTGCACCTCATCAATGTTAAAGATAGAGTTTGAATAAAAGTATTTCAATGACAAAAATTCTAAGTAACAATTTTAGTCCCCTACAACAACGCTTTTGCAAAAGCGCTTGTCAGAAAAGCAATATTGTATCATCCGTTAATTTTAAAATAGTATACCAGCGCTTTTAGTTAAAAAGTTTTATAAAAGGCGCGCTGTAAAATGTTATTTTTGGCGTAGTGAATGGTATTACCTACTTACTAATTAATAAAATTGCAAATTAAATATGAGATGGAAGACACATCAACCTCATTAATTGTCACGTCGTCAAATTTAAGAATCAAGATTAGAGTTGAACAAAATGTCATAATTTTAAAAAATAACATGACCAAAATTGCGAAAAAAAACATAAGGGGACTAAAATTGCAAATTGAGTAAAATAAGAGGACCAAAACTGTATTTAACCCAAGAAAATAATTAAAAAAAATGTTATTTCTCTCTCTCTCTCTCTCTCTTTCTACATTCATTTCAAAAACTTCTCACAACAGTTTTCTTCTTCTTCAACTTTCGGCACATCTACAAACCATCGCCAAGAATATGTCTTATTCCTTCTTCATCAACCTTTGTCCTTTGCATTTCAAACGTATTGCTTTGTAAACAAAACTTATATCGTCTTTCTAGCTTATTTTGCGGTAACCTCCACAAATAAGCTTTTTTTTTTTTTTTAGTGTCAGGGTCACCAAAGTCAGGATTTGGAAATTGCACAACTCGCTTCAAGAAAATTGATAAAAAAAAAAATATAGAGATAGAGTGATGACTTTTAGGCTTAAGTGCAATTGTAAAGTATTTTGAAGTTGGCTATTAGAAAGCCAATTTGGTCTTAATCTTATTCCCTAGTACTAAACCTTTTTTTGGTGGGTTGGTAATTAATTACCAAACTATAAACTCTTGGTCAAAACAATCAAGGAAGGTGTTGGATCGGGCATGTTTAAGCAGGCTTAACTAGATTAGTACACATGGCCATAATTACTTGTGTCAATTCTTACTAAAGTCAAATTGAGTTGTGTCTTCAAGTCATTATATCAAGTGTTTTTGAAAAAGGAATTATAAGTTATATATTAAGAAAGTTTTCAAGGTGAAATAACAAAATTACAACTGACATAACAATAAATGTTGTATTGAAAGAGGTTTAAAATCTTTAACAGGTAAATCATTTAATTATCTCATGATATCAAATAAATACATTGCTCATTTACATATTTACTTATCAATTTTGTCTTTAATAATAGATTGTTGAAGCTCAGTCATCAGCTCCTGATTGTTTCTCAGTTTACCTCTTTTCGAATAGACATCTCACAACTTGAAGTGTACTAGTCCAATTTTGTTGCAATATGTGGAATTGACAGAGTGAAAAAATGATCTAGTGTTTTGTGTTGCATATATCATGTCAAGACATTAACTACTATAATAGATGTTTGATGCATTATTCTCAAGTAATAAATTTTCATGCTTAATGGTTTTTTATACATGTTAGGTTATTGCACACATGTTTCCATATATATATATATATAT
>NC_021163.2:37333572-37388666 GCF_000331145.2 Cicer arietinum | reverse complement strand
TATATATATATTATTGGAAATGATGATGATATTAATAGAAGAATGATGTTAATAATGATGATATTAATGAGAGCTAGTGTTGGTGTGAATTGAAAAATAAAGAAGTCTCACATAGGAGGGATAGTACACAATAGTAGTGTTTATAAGGTGGAGGTATGAAACTTGAGGTGTGCCTCGATGGCTACCTCAAAATTGACAGCCACACACACGCAACACTGTCGTCCTTCCTTCTGGCTTGGCTCAACTCGGTTGGGGCCTTGGCTTGGGCTAAGTAGTGTATTATTAAAGTATTTAGAAAATTAAAAAAAAATATTGTATTTATTTTAATAATAAATGCATGCGTTTTTATCTCATTTCGTACATCTGTTTTCCTGATAAAAAACCTAGTAAATTTAGGAGCACACGTTTTTGCACGTTTATGTGGATCTGACCTAATGGATCGCACTTTTTTCTCTGATCCAGTTGCAGATTTTCTCTTTAAATAGAGGGTTCTCCTCAATTGGAAGAACAAATCAAAAGCTCTCCAAATATGAGACTTTTCTCTGCTTCTCCCCCTTTATTTTTTTTCTTCTCTTTCTTTAGAGTTGTGATAGTACCATATTACGAATGGCAGTAGTTTGACTGTCATATTGAGGGTGTAATTCTAGAACGGTATAAATTCGGTGGCATAAATTGTGATTTTTAAAAAGTTTTCTAAACTCAAAAATTACAATTTTAAGATGTTTTCTTCTGCCATGTCTACCAACGAAATTACTGGACAAGTTCTTCTACTTCTGATTTCAAAAAACTATTTCGATTTGAAGGATGTCACTTTAAACGATGGCAACAAAAGATGTTATTTTTCTTAACCATGAAAAAAGTTGCCAACATTCTACAAGATGACATTTTTGTTGTACTAGAAACAGGTGAACAAACAAAAAAGGATAAGAAAACTGTTGAATTAACCCAATGGGAACATAATGTTTATTTATGTAAGAATTATATTCTGAATGGACTTGATGATTATTTGTATGATTATTACAGTTCCAACAACAATACTGCTAAACAGATTTGGGATGTTCTAAAGAAGAAATATGATACTGAGGAAGCTGGAGCCAAAAAGTATGTTGTTAGCCGCTACCTCAAATATCAGATGGCGGATCAATGGAAGCTTTGTCCCATGAAATCCATAAAATAGCTCATGAGATCATCTCTGAAGGTATGTTCCTAATGAATAGTTTCAAATTGTTGTTATTATTAAAAAAATTCCCCCTGCTTGAAAAGATTTTAAAAATTCTCTCAGGCATAAAACAAAATAATTCTCTTTGGAAAGTTTGATAACTCGCCTCAGAATTAAGGAGGAATCCTGTAAGCAAGACCAAAAAGATGAAGTTCTTCTTGTTGCAAATAACAACAAGAAGAAATTAATCATAACAGTTTTGAAGACAAACAACTTAAGAATCAGAATCACACTTTAAAGAAAAGCAACAAGAATGGGAACCCTCATAAGGTCCCAATTATAAGGCAACAACCACCTCCTAGAAATGGCCCTCTCCCACCTTTTCTCTACTTTAATTGTGGGAAAGAGGGTCATATGGCACGCAAGCGTAGGAACAAGTCAAGCCCTGATCAACAAGCTAAGTTGACAAAAGAGCAATTATTTGTTATGATAATTGAAATCAACCTTGTTGGAAGATCAGAAGGATGGTGGATAGACAATGGTGCCTCACGCTATGTCTTTTATGATTGTGTTATGTTTAAAACATACACTATTGCCGAATATAAGAAAGTGTTGTTAGGAGATCCTCATACCACTAATGTTGTTGGTAATGGAGATGTGGAATTAATATTCACATCTGGAAAGACCTTACTTCTGAAGGATGTCATGCATACTCCATAAATAAGGAATAATCTGATTTCTGGTTTTCTTCTTAATAAGGCAAGATTTACCTAGTTTATAGGGACAAATTTGTATACCATTTTAAAAATGGTATTTTTGTTGGAAAAGGGTATGCCACTAATGGTATGTTTAAATTGAATGTTGAAATCAATAAAATGTCTCATGCTGCTTACATGTTGTTTGATTTTAATATTTGGCATGTTAAACTCTATCATGTTAACAAACGTGTGATTTCAAACTTAAGTAACTTAGGCTTAATTCCAAAGTTATCTTTAAATGATTTTGAAAAATGCTATTTTTGTACTCAAGCTATAAAAACTAAGAGTTCACATAAATCAGTAGTTAGAGAATATGAGCCTTTAGATTTAATACACTATGATATATGTGAACTTGATGGGGCGTTAACCAAAAATTGAAAGTGTTATTCATTACTTTTATTGACGATATGTTTAAGATATCGATATGTTTAAGATCTTTGTAACTGAAATTGAAAATCAATTTAGTAAAAAAATTAAGAGGCTTTGTAGTGATAGAGGAACATAGTATGATTCTAGTTTATTTAATAAGTTTTATAAAACACAAGGAATTATACATGAAACTATTGTACCATATTCTCTTGAAATGAATAGTAAAGCTGAAAGAAAGAATAAAACTCTTATTGAACTAGTTGTTGCTATTATCCTAAATTATGGAGTTGCATCACATTGGTGGGGGAAAATTATTTCTATTGTTTGCTATGTTTTGAATAGAGTTCCTCAATCTAAAAATAAAGCATCTCCTTATGAGATACTGAAGAAAAGACAACCAAACTTGTCTTATTTTCAAACTTGGAGTTGTCTAGCTTATGTCAGAATCCCAATCCCAAGCAAATTAAACTCGCCAGTAGAGCCTATAAATGTGTATTCATTGGGTATGTAGTAAAGCGTATAGGTTTTATGACCTAAACACGAAAGTAATCATAGAGTCAAATGATGTTGACTTCTATGAATATTAATTCCCTTTTAAATCGAGAAATAGTGTGGGTAGTTAACAAAGTTGCGTTCTGGAAACAAGAAGCACACAAAGCATAACACAAGGAAAAATAGAAACACAAAGAAGTAAGAGAATCAAAGTTGCTAAATATTATGGACTCGAATATACGACTTATACCTTAGAAGAGGATCCTGCAAATCTTAAAGAAGTTTTGTCATCATTGGATGCAGACTTATGGTAAAAAGCCATAAACAATGAAATGGATTCTATAGAATCCAACAGGACCTGGTATTTAGTAGACTTGTCTCCTGGTTGCAAACCAATAGATTGTAAATGGATCTTGAAAAAGAAACTAAAACCTGATGGAACAGTTGATAAATACAAGGCACACCTTGTAGCCAAAGGTTTTACACAAAGAGAAAATATACATTTCTTCGAAACTTTTTCACCAGTCACTAGAATAACATCCATTAAGATACTCATATCACTAGCGGCTATTCATTCCCTTGTGATACACCAAATGAATGTTAAAATAACTATTTTAAATGGTGACCTGGAAGAAGAAATTTATATGGCACAACCTGAAGGTTTTTTAATTCATGGACAAGAAGACAAGGTATGTAAGTTAGATAAATCTCTATATGGTCTTAAAGTGAATGAAAGTGACAAATGTATTTCTTACAAATCTGAAAATGGTATTTGCACTATCATATGTCACTATGTAGACGACTTACTCATATTTGGTCAAACATTAATGTTTTAAATAATATAAAATCATTGTTGAGTAGCAACTTTGATATGAAAGATCTCGGAGAAGCGAGCATTATGCTAGGAATCAAAATTACTAGGTCATAAAAGGGAATTGATTTTGATCAATCTCACTATGTTGAAAAGATCCTAAAGAAATATAAACACTTTGACTGTAAACCTACTTTCACACCATATGATCCAAGTGTGAAACATTTCAAGAACACTGGTGAAGGTGTTAGAGAAATAGAATATGCGAGCATCATTGGCAGCCTCAAGTATGCTACTGATTGTACTAGACCCGACATTGCCTATGTTGCGAGACTGTCTGTGCAGGTTTACCATTAGACCTAGTATGGAACATTGACACGCTATTGAAAGAGTCATGAGATACCTAAAAAATACCACGAGTCTCGGATTACATTATCAAAGATTTCCTGTCGTTAGAGAGTTACATTACAATGGTAAGAGATGACAGATACGTCGTAAACACATCACTGTTAGAGAGTTACTTTCTAAAGAAGTTGTTATAGTGGATCATATACGCACTGATGAAAATTTAGTGGATCCTTTCACGAAAGGATTAGCTAGAGAGAAAGTCATAAATACATCCAAAAAGATGTGTATATTGCTTATAGATCAATGAGTCACTCATGATGATAACCTAACCTAAAAGAATGGAGATCCCAAGAATTAGGTTCAATGGGTAATAACAAGTCATAGTGATATGAGATGAACATGTTTTTATATCTAAGAGAAGTATGATTCCTGAAGCAATGAAAGGATGAGATAATAGAAACTCTTAATGAGATCTATACTATATGTGGAGTGGAGTAGCTAGCTATAGGAGCACTCTTGATAGATTCACCTTTGTGAATATGGAAGTGGGGCCGCTTCCTATGGAATTTTGAGCCATAATTCCTAGAGCATTCACTATTCTAGGATAGACGTGTAGGGTCATTAATGCACGGGCTTTTGAGAATACACCCTATGAAAAGTTTGTGTGTGGGTTTGATGTTAGAGATAGAGTTCAAGACTACGAGTCACTCTTGTTGAATATGAATCTTACTTGCTATGCAAAGGTTTAAGTCAGGAGACACCTCTGTTTCTACATGATCTTATAGAAACGTTTAACGCTATTTCTAAAACCTTCTTTTTAAATTCAAGTGAGGGATTTCTGGAAATGAGCATGATATTAATAGAAGATTATTGGAAATAATGATGATATTAATGGGAGCTAGTGCTGATGTGAATTGAAAAATAAGGAAGTCCCACATAGGAACGATAGCACACACTAGTAGTAGTGTTTATAAGGTGGAGGTTTGGAGCTGGGGGTGTGCCCCAAAGGGTACCTCAATTTTGTGAAGGAGTGAGAACGTATGCAAAATTAACCACCACAGACGTGCGCGCGCGCCGCCGCCGCCTGTCTGGCTGGCTCAGTCGGATCGGGCCTAGGCTTGGACTTGGGATTGCTCTCCACCGAGTCAATATTCAACATCTGATTCAGTCTTCCTTCCTAAATTTATGCATATATCTGCTAGGTCAAACCCTAATTTTGTGGACTCGTGCAACTATTTATTGTCCGATCAAAAACCTAGTAAAATTAAGAGCACACACTTATATGGATCTGACCTAATGGATCACACTTTTTTCTCTGATCCAGTTGCAGATTTCCTCTATAAATAGAGGGTTCTTCTTAGTTGAAAAAACATGCCAAAAGCTCTCCAAAAGTGAGACTTTTCTCTACTCCTCCCCCTTTTCTTTTTTTCTTTTCTTTCTTTAGAGTGGTTATAGTACCATATTACGAGTGGCAGCCGTTTGACTGCCATATTGAGGGTGTAATTCTAGAATAGTTTTCTACAGTGTAGTGGAATTCTGATATAGTGTATTTGAGTTGTTTTATCTCTACGAGTTTGTGGTTGATAGTCTAATTTGCACAATTTGGGCAATGCAGCAAAACATCATAAAGAGAGCAACCTTGCCTGCGACTCAATCCAGTAATATTTTCAGTTGCATAAATTATGATTTTTAAACAGATTTCTAAACTAAAAAATAACATGTATAATATATGTATGTACATCAAATGTTTTAATCAAAAAGTATTATAATTAAACTTTTAAATCATATTAGCTTCTCTTCAATCTAATTTATATAACTCGGGTTAAGATACTTTAAAGTCAAAAATATTACATTCTAATCTTATGACAGAGTAAATGTGTTTACGATACTACTAATCAATTTTAATATATGATGAAACTACTATATGTCTTATTTTTAATCCATTTGAATTCATTCAAAAACTTGTTTCCAAGCTTAAGATATAAATATTTTAAATTGACTAGTACAAAGTAAATTACAAAACATAACAATTTACTTCTTAAAATCACAACAACAAAAAAATATTAAAATCAAATATAAACTTATAAAACTTAACATTAACAAATTACTAAGAGTGATCTTTCAAATTTAATTAGTTTCACTCAAAATCGATTCTTATTGTTTTTATTGCAGACACTTTAACTCTGTTATGTCATAATATCTTTCTGTAGAAAATATATCAAACTTGACAATATAATTATAACATCAAACGATGTATGAATTGAGTAAACAACAACTTTTTGGAAAGCTGAAAATATCTAGTTTATAAATTAATTTTTATTCTATATGATAGGTATTCATTTAGTAAAGTTTAATAAAATAAGGTATATAGTTACAAAAATGGAATAACATATATTTTTTAACTTGTTATTCAATTTTATCTATCACTTCTCAATGAAATTTAAAAGAGTACACACTTATCTTCGTCCCAGAAAGTGTCAGACGCTCTCACAATAGTCCTTAGAAGAATGAAAATATATATATACACACCTGAACCACTACTTCGCTAGTCAAAAGAGTCTCTGATGTTAAATTTCTTCCACAAATTCGTTAATTCATACATAAAATGCCACATAACTCAATATTATTCACATAATTTGAACTTACTCATACAGGGACTAAAATGACTTCAATCCAAAAAGTTTATTCATGGATTTCTTCTTCCCCAAAATTTCTTTTTCTTTGATTTCTTCTTTGAATTCATTGAGAAAAAAACCAACCTCGCCTCACTAAACACTTTCGACCTCCCTCAACCAAAATCCCATAATCACCATTGCAACAAGCAAATTAAGTTTCGTCATCCTCAACAAAACAGTTTAATTGTTGTTTGAAAAATCACATCATTTTATTAAATTAATTCTAATTAATATGACCTCTAATATTATTATTATTATTATTATTATTATTATTATTATTATTATTATTATTATTATTATTATTATTATTATTATTATTATTATTATTATGAATAAGTGCGGACGGAGAAACCTGAACTCCGACTAATTTATTATTTCACATCCGATAAGAAACGGGTGCGGGTTTTCCCCAACTAATCGGATGCAGTGGTGGGGAGACAAAACTCGCGTCCCGCCCTGCTGCCATCTATACATCTAATTAAATTAAATCTTATTTAATTCAATCATTTGCTCGTTATTAGTACTTTATGTGTGTGACTCTTATAGATTCTGATTGAAATGAAAGTAATATTAAATATTATATATATATATATTCATCATTGCTACCCAAGTCATGAGAAAATTGACGATACGATTTAAACCTTACCGCAATCACTATTTAGTGTGCAATAATTTTCCCTTCGTCCAAATGTCTAATTGAATGCAAGTCACAATATATTTCATCCTTGTAATGTTCAATTATTTATTTATCGATCCCAAAGTAGTCATGTAAACTTGTTTCTAACTTTCTAGATTGGTATTTTAAAAACTCTTTATAGCTAAGAATAATTTTTTAGCTTGTTTCTAAACTTTGAGTCAAAAATGAATTATAATTTTATTATTTGCATTTTGACCATTTCTCACTCTATAGGCTATGACATGAGCTCTGGTAATCGGATTGGTGCATATAAGTAGGCATTGGAAAGCTAAAAATCAGAGCTACAACTTTTTTGTTGGAATAAAATCCCAATGCTGAACTTTACTGGGTCTAAATTGAAGATTTCGTAATCTGGACTTTTGTAATAATTTTAAATAGCGGGTCACTTGTTTTTAAACCCTAAAGCCTAATATCGAGTACTATATATTGGCAGTTGTGTTTCTTTCACGAGAGGAAATATTAGGATTCAGATTGCTGCAAGAAATAAACACTTTTTATTTTAATTTCATGGAAGACTAATTTTATAAGATCAATCCACGAGTTCAGAGTTGCATCAACACCTTGAGATTCAAGCTACACTGTCAATTTTGCTTCATGATTCTATCTCTGTTTATTTGATTATATTAATATTCTGGTTGCTTAAATTGTATTTCAATAGGATCAATTAAATTCATTTGACATAATTTGGTTTCGGTTTCTAATTTAATTGAATTATAATTTTACGATGCTTGATCGTTAATTGTAATATTTTGATGATTGTGATGTTTAATCCAGTCAAAGAAACCGAATTCACATAGGATTGATTATGCTTGTTTAATCAATTCAATAGTCAAATAAGAATAGAATCACGAATTAGAAATTAAACTCATTGATAGAATATATGATAGGTTTGAAATTCGAATAAGTGGATTAATCGTTTTGCTCATCTGTTAAAACAAAAAATCTCAAAAAATAATTGTGTTTCCTTTTTGTGGTATTTTATACTTTTTGGATTTTATTTTATAGGGTTTTTTATTTTTCACTTCAATTTTAGTAATAGGGACATTGTTGGAATTTTCAGAATTGTGATTTTGCATTGCATTGTTATGATGATGCATAACTAGGACTAGTTCTGCAAATTTGCATTCTCTTGAACCTGAAATAGATACGACATTTCATTTACGTCGTAGACTTAATAGAGCTACTAGTGTTAACGAGTCAGAGTCAGATAGTGAAAGTGACAACTTGCTGCAAAATATGGCTGATGCGAATAATAGAACCTTAAGACAACTTGTTGCACCTAATGTCAATTATAATGCATTATGTATCACATATCCTGAAGTTATTGTACCATTTAAACTTAAATTTGGTTTAATACACTTGCTTCCAAAGTTTAATGGTCTTGCAGGTGAGGATCCCCACAAACACTTGAAGAAATTTCATGTTGTGTGTTCTACCATGAAGCCTCAAGGAGTCACAGATGATCACATTAAGTTGATCCCATTTTCACTCCAAGATGCTGCCAACGACTGGTTATACTACCATCAACCAGGTTCTGTTACAAGTTGAAATGATCTCAAGATATTGTTTCTAAAAAAATTATTCCCTGCCTCAAGAGCTGCTTCAATCATTACATGAGTATTGGGATAGATTCAAGAAATTGTTGGGTATTAGGCTCCATCCCTGTGTGGAGAAAGGCCAAAATATTATAGTCCATGTGTGTCACTTATTTAAGTAGAGAGTGGTCTAATTAGGGTTACAAAAGAGAGACTATTTTGATAGGAAAGACAACCACCAAAAGAGAAAAGAGAGGAGTAACCCTATTTCCGATTTTGTTAAATCAGGCTCAGAAAAACATCAATTACTCATTCGTTAACCATTGGATCAGGCTGATGTTTGGATAGCATGTTCACAACAATCAGGTCTTCATTTTCAACGGCCAGATCGGCAAAACGACGTCTAGAGGGGGAGAAATCGTGCTTGCACAACAACAGGTTTTTGTGTATTTTTCCTCTTCTGACTTTTCATTTGTAGGCTTTAGTGCTTTGTTATTTTGGCTGGTTGTAGGCACAATTTGTGCATCATTTTGAGACTCTCTTGTACTCTTATTTGATTATAGTGGAGCTATTTCTTTAGTCTGGGCGACTCGTGGTTTTACCCTTGCATTGAGGGGTTTTCCACGTTAAAATATCAGTGTTCATTACGTCTTTTTATTTTGATTAATTTGCTGCCATATATTTATTGTTGCTCCTCACGGGTTCTTGCAAGTTGGGGGAATTTTATATTCGTTGTGTATTACTTGTTATTGTGTTTCTGTGTTTATTCCCCATAAGAGTGGTATCAAATCTCTTGGTTGAAGGGCTATTTGACTTGCTTGAAGGATGGAGGCAAATATGAATATATAGATGGTGTGCTTGAATGGTACTAATTACCATTTATGGAAGGGCAAGATGAAAGATTTGTTATTTGTGAAGAAAATGCATCTTTCTATTTTTTCTATAAAGTCGGTTGATAAATCTACGGAAGAATGAGATTTTGAACATCAACAGGTATGTGGTTTTGTTAGGCAATATATAGAAGATAATTTTTATAATCATATTTCTAATGAGATAGATGCAAAAACTATGTGGGATAAGATAGAGACTTTGTTTGCCTCTAAATCAGGGAATAATAAATTATTCTTATTAAATAGTTTCATAAGTTTGAAGTATAAGGAGGGAACGTCTATTTCGGACCACTTGAGTGAATTTCAGAGGCTCATTTATCAAATGTCTGGAATGGGTATCAAGTTCGATAACGAGTTCAGCTCCTAATGGTGTTGTTTCTTTGGAAATGGCTAAGGGTGGTGTCTTGAATGAGGAGATGAGAAGGAAGGCACAGGGTTCTTCATCTCAATCTGAAGTTCTTGTCATTGAAAATAGAGGGAGAAGTCCAAGTCTAGATACAAAAGTGGTAGAGAAAATTGCAGAAGCAAGTCCAAGTCTAGATACAAAAATTTGGAGTGTCATTATTGTCATAGAACATGGCACATACAGAAGAATTATTTTATGTGGAAAAAGGAAAACAAAGGCAAGAACGGTAAGCAGAAACAAAGGGGTCGTGATGATGATAGTGATGATGACTATGTTACTACTACTACTAGTGATGATCTTGTTATTCTCCGTGACTATGAGTCAATTAATCTTGTATCTGATGAGAGAATGTGGATAATTGATAGTGGTGTTACACTACATGTTACACCGAGGAAGGAGTTCTTCACATCTTATACTTCAGGTGACTTTGGAGTTTTGAAGATGAGTAATGATGGTGTATCTAAGGTAATTGGTGTTGGTGATGTATGTCTGCATACCAACACGGAAATGAAATTGTTGCTTAAAGGAGTCAAACATGCTCCAAATGTTCGCTTCAATTTGATCTTTGTGCATATGCTTGATGAAAGTGGTTTTGATAATCATTTTGCTTCTGGAAAGTGGAAACTCAGTAAAGGTAACTTTGTTGTGGCTAGAGGGGAGAAAATTAGTAAATTGTATTGGACAAAAGCTTTGGTTGCAAAAGACAATGTGAATATCGTAGATATGGAATCATCTTTGTGGCACCGAAGGCTTAGCCATATTAGTGAAAAAGAGTTAAATTGCTTAGCTAGAAAGGATGTGCTTCCAGGATTGAAGAATGTAGATTTGGAGAAATGTTCTCATTGCATGATTGGTAAACAGACTAGAGTATCCTTCAAAAGGCATCCTCCCTCTAGAAAATCGGAGTTGATTCAGTTGGTGCATTCTGACATATGTGGACCTTTAAAGGTAATATCTTTTAGTCATGCACTTTATTTTGTTACTTTTATTGATGATTGCTCCAAGAAACTATGGGTTTATGTTCTGAAGACAAAAGACCAAGTGTTGGAGAAATTCAATCAATTTCATGCTTTGTTGAGAGGCAGACAGGCAAGAAGCTTAAACATGTTTGTACTGACAACGGTGGTGAGTATTGAGGACCCTTTGATGTCTATTGCAAACAGCAGGATATAGCACATGAAAAGACTCCTCTAAAACTCCTGAGCAGAATGGTTTGGCAGAGAGGATGAATCAAACACTTGTTGAGAGAGTGAGGTGTATGCTCTCTGAAGCTAAGTTGCCTAAACATTATTGGGGTGAGGCATTGTACACGGTGGTGCATGTTATTAATCTTACTCCTATTGTCGCTTTAAATAGTGAAGTACCAAACAAGGTATGGTTCGGCAAGAATGTCAAGTATGATCACTTGAGAGTCTTTGGTTGCAAGACTTTTGTGCATGTTCTGAAGGATGAAAGATCCAAGTTGGATGCAAAGTCAAAGCAGTGCATCTTCATCGGCTATGGTGAGGATGAATTTGGCTACAAGTTGTATGAACCTATAAACAAAAAGGTTATCAGAAGTCGTGATGTAGTGTTATTGAAGATGTTGATAAGGTGGAGAAGACTACACCTGAGAGAAATTAGGTCTTGATGGTAATCTAGTTCGGTCACTTGTTCCTGATTTGGATACTATTAATGGTATTGTTGAGAATGATGAACCACATGATTGTGTTGATGATCATCAACTTAGAAATGAGGTAAATATTCCAACTAGTGAAGATCATGAGTTGTCACACGATGAGAATCTAAGTGATGCTTTTGAGTCATCTCTAACCTAACTCAGGAGGTCTAAGAGGTGGAGACAACCATCTACAAAGTATGATACTGACGAGTATGTAAATTTGACTGATGAAGGGGAACCTGAGTGTTTTCAAAAGGCTATGGAGAGTGAAGAAAGTCAAAAGTGGTTGGATGCAATGCATGATGAAATGAAATCCTTGCATGATAATCACACTTATGATTTGGTGAAATTTCCAAAAGGCAAAAGGGCTTTGGAAAACAGGTGGATCTATAGAGTAAAAATTGAGAGTAACTCAAGGTCTCCAAGGTACAAATCCAGATTAGTGGTGAAAGGTTTTCGTCAAAAAAAATGGTGTTGATTTTAATGAGATTTTCTCACCTGTGGTAAAAATGTCATCAATTAGAACCGTGTTGAGTTTGGCAGCTACTTTTGACTTAGAGGTAGAGCAAATGGATGTAAAAACAGCTTTCCTTCATGGTGATTTGGAGGAAGAAATTTACGTGAAGCAACCTGATGGTTTTCTTGTTAAAGGCAAGGAAGACTATATGTGTAGACTAAAAAAGAGTCTATACGGTTTGAAGCAAGCTCCAAGGCAGTGGTACAAAAAGCTTGAGTTTATTATGTATGACCAAGGATACATGAAGACTACTTCTGACCATTGTGTATTTGTTAGAAAATTTTCTAATGATGATTTCATTATCCTGTTATTATATGTTGGCGACATACTTATTGTTGGGAAAAATATTTCCAAGATTGACAGGTTAAAGAACTAGTTGGGCGAGTGCTTTGCCTTGAAAGACATGGGAGCAGCTAAACAGATTCTTGGTATAAGAATCATGCGTGACAAAAAGGAGAAGAAACTTTGGATGTATGAAGAACACTATATTGAGAGAGTGTTGCAAAGGTTTAAGATGGAAAACTCCAATGTTGTAAGTACTCCTCTTGTTGCTCACTTTAAGTTGAGTTCCAAACAAAGTCCTTCTAGTGGAGATGACAAAAAAGACATGGAATGAGTTTCTTCTGCTTCTGATGTGGGTAGTTTGATGTATGCAATGTTGTGTATAAGACCAGATATTGCGCATGTTGTTGGTACAGTCTGTAGATTTTTGTCAAACCCATGTAGAGAGCATTGGAATGCTGTAAAATGGATTTTTAGGTATCTTCGTGGAACTACATGTATGAGGCTTTGTTTTAGAGGTGACAAACCTATTTTGGTGGGGTACTCCGACTTAGATATGGCTGGAGAAATTGACTCGAGAAAGTCAACTTCAGGCTACATGATTAAATTTGCAGATGGAGTTGTGGCTTGACAATCTAGATTATAGAAATGTGTAGCATTGTCTACAACTGAGGCAGAGCTCATTGCCATTACTGAAGCATGCAAAGAGTTGATTTGCTTGAAGAAATTCTTGCAGGAGCTTGGGTTTATTCAGGACAAATATGTATTATTTGTCGATAGTCAAAGTGTTATTCATCTTGGTAAGAAATCGACGTTTCATAGTAGGTCCAAACACATTGATGTGAGGTATCATTGGATACATGATGTTTTGGAAGATAAGTTGTTGGAATTGGCTCAAGTTCATACTGATTATAATGGTTATGATATAATGACTAAAGCATTACCAAGAGGGAAGTTTGAAACTTGTTGTGATATCACCTGTTTGACAATTATCTCCACATAGTTGTGAGGAGGAGATATGTTGGGTATTGAGCTCCCATCCTATGTGGAGCAAGGCCCAAATATTATAGTTCATGTGTCTCACTTATTTAATTGGAGAGTGGTCTAATTAGGGTTACAAAAGAGAGACCATTTTGATAGGAAATGCAACCACCAAAAGAGAAAATAGAGGAGTAACCCTATTTCCGATTTTGTTAAATCAGTCTCAGAAAAACATTGATTGCGCATTTGTTAACCATTGGATCAGGCTGATTTTAGGACAACAGGTTCACAACATTCAGGTCTTCGTTTTCAATGGTCGGATCGGTGAAATGACGTCTGGATGGGGAGAAATCATGCTCTCACAGCAGCAGGTTTTTGGGTATTTTTCCTCTTCTTACTTTTCATCTGTAGGCTTTAGTGCTTTGTTATTTTGGCTGGTTGTAGACACAATTTGATTATAGTGGAACTATTTTTTTGGTCTGGAAGACCCGTGGTTTTTACCCTTGCATTGAGGGGTTTTCCACGTTAAAATATCGGTGTTCATTACATATTTTTATTTTGATTAATTTGCTGTCATATATTTATTGTTGCTCCTCACGGGTTCTTGCAAGTTGGGGAAATTTTATATCCGTTGTGTATTACTTGTTATTGTGTTTCTGTGTTTATTCCCCATCAGAAATTAGTGTCTAGTTGTCCCCATCATCATATTTCTAAACAATTGCTCATCCAGTATTTTTATGAAGGCTTACTACCTATATAGATAGAAGCATTTTGGATGCTGCTAGTGGGGGAGCACTTGTCGATAGGACCTCAAAAGCAGCAAGGACTTTGATTGAGAACATATCCATTAATTCTCAACAGTTTACAACTAGAAGCAATTCAATAGTGTTGGCAAGGGGTGTGAATGAAATTCAAGCTTCTTCCCACAAGAATTTAAAAGGCAGACTTGATGAGCTTACATCTTTAGTAAAAAAATTGGCAATAGGTAAAACTCAAGCAGTGGTATGTGGTATTTTCACTTCTCTCAGAGCATCATACAAATTCATGTCCTACATTGCAAGAAGATCCAATTGATGCTCCTCCTCAAGCATATGCAGCAAATATATACAATCCTCAAGCCAACTATGATATGTCATCTAACAGGTACAATCCTGGTTGGATAAACCATCCCAACCTGAGATGGGAGAATTCATCTGCACAATAGCAACCTAGGCAGCAGTAGCAACAATAAAACATTCCACCACGGCATAACAATGCACCTTCATTAGAGGACCTCGTTAAGCAGATGGTTGTCCAGAATCCCCAATTTCAACAAAGAACAGATCCCACCATTCAAAATTTGGAAACAAATATTGGTTAGCTAGCCACTTCAATTAATCAATTGAAGACTCATGGGTCAAACCAATTGCCTGCACAGTCAATAGTAAATCCAAATGCTCCCAATGTTAGTGCAATTACATTAAGGTCTGGGAAAGCTGTTGAAATACCAAAGATACCTAAAACTATAGTGAAAAATAATAAGGTTGTTGAGGACACTTTGATACCTGAAACTGTTGATGTTGAGCAAAATATACCACTTCCTTTTCCTCAAAGGGCAATGAAGACTAAGAAAATGGACGAGGCAAATAAGAACAAAGAGATCTTGGATACATTTAGGAAGGTCGAAGTAAACATTCTCCTCCTTGAAGCAATTAAACAGATTCCAAGATATGAAAAATTTATAAAAGATTTGTGCACACACAAAAGAAGGTTAAAAGGTAATGAAAGCGTAAACATGGGGCAAAATGTTTCAGCCCTCATTCAGCCCATGCCTCATAAATGCAAAGATCCAAGAACTTTTTCCATTCCATGTACCATAGCCAATAGTCAATTTGAAAATGCTATGTTAGATTTAGGATCTACCATTAATGTTATGCCTACATCTATTTTTAACTCTCTTGCTTTTGGACCTTTACAGAGTACAGGTGTTACCATTCAATTGACGAACATGAGCAATGCTCGTCCTGCTGGACTTGTGGAGGATGTACTTGTTCGAGTTAATGAATTGATATTTCCTGCAGATTTTTACATTTTGGACATGGAGGGAGATAATAAGTCCAACAGGGTGCCTATCATCTTAGGCAGACCATTCTTGAAAACTGCTAGAACAAAAACTGATGTACACATTGGAACTCTATCAATGGAATTTGGTGATAGCATTATAAAATTTAACATCTTTGATGCTATGAAACACCCCATAGAAGAGCATTCTATTTTTCAAATTGAATTGCTTGCTGATTTGGTTGATGACATTTACCCTGATATGTTTGCTACTGATTTTCCTTCATTGTCTGGTTTTGATGACACTTATACTTGTGAGTTATGTACAGATACTCAAATGTGTTCTGTGTGTGCTGATATTGAAGTTGCCTTGCAGGTTGATCATTGTGCTAATATTGATATTTCTACTAACAAAATTGAATTTGCAGACTTAGCTTCGGCCATTGGTGTTGTACCTTCCATTGAACAAGAAGAGAAGTTGTTGCAGATTTTAAGAAAATGCAGGAAGGCAATCGGATGGACCTTGGTTGATATTCCTGGTATTAGCCAATCCATGTGTATGCATAGGACACTACTGGAGGATGCGGTAAAATCATTCAGGCAGCCCCAAAGGCGACTTAACCCATTAATTTTGGATGTTGTAAAAAAGGAAGTGACAAAGCTTTTGCAACTAGGCATTATATACCCCATCTCTGATACTCAATGGGGTGAGTCTGATGTAGGTAGTCCCTAAGAAAACTGGACTCACAGTGCTTAAAAATGAAAATAATGAGCTTATCCCCACACGAGTGCAAAATAGCTGGAGGGTATGCATTGATTATAGGAGACTAAACCAAGCAACTAGAAAGGATCATTTTCCTTTAGCATTCAATGATCAGATGCTTGAACGGTTGACTGGTTTTTACAGGCATTTTATCAAGGATTTTAGCAAGATAGCTCTTTTGCTGTCAAATCTGCTGCAAAAAGATGTAAGTTTCACCTTTGATGACAAATGCAAGAAGGCGTTTATTTCTTAAAGGCAGCATTGACCTCTACTCCCATAATTCAGCCACCCAATTGGACCCTCCCATTTGAAATTATGTGTGATGCATCTAACTATTCAGTGGAAGCAGTCCTTGCATAAAAGGTTGGTAAGGTTGCTCACGTTATCTAACTATGTGTGATGTCAAATACTATGTGTGAGATGATCCATATTTTTGGAAATTCTATAGTGACCAGGTGATTAGGCGGTGTATTTCCCACCATGAGGCTCAATCCATTCTTCATTTTTGTCATGCCTCTCAAGCTAGGGAACATTTTGGTCCTCAACGGAGAGCAAGAAAAGTCTTAGACTCGGGTTTCTTTTGGCCCACTTTCTTTAAAGTTGCTTTTGAGACTTACAAAGCTTGTGAACAATGCCAAATAGCAGGAACAACAATCACTTGTAGGAGTGAAATGCCTCAACAACCTATGATTTTCTGTGAAGTATTTGATGTGCGGGGCATTAACTTTGTGGGCCTTTTTCCTGTATCTTTTGTTTTTGTCTATAATTTACTAGTTGTTGATTATGTTTCGAAGTGGGTCGAAGCAATACCCACTAGAACTAATGATTCTAAAGTTGTTGTAGGTTTTATTAGATCAAATATTTTTTGCAGGTTTGGAATACCTCGGGACATCATAAGTGATCAAAGCACTCATTTTTGCAACCGCACCATGGACGGTTTGCTTTGGAAGTATGGGATTGTGCATAGAGTTTCTACACCTTATCATCCCCAGACTAATGGACAAGCTGAAATCCCAAACAAGGAAATCAAATAAATCTTAGAAAAGATGGTGCAGCCAAACAGGAAAGACTGGAGCCATTGACTTGAAGAAGCTCTTTGGGCTCATAGAACAGCCTACAAAACACGAGTAGGAACGTCCCCTTATCGACTTGTGTTTGGTAAGGTATGCCACCTCCTAGTGGAAATTGAGCACCGTGCTTATTGGGTGGTCAAGAGTTGTAACCTTGAGATGGAGAAAACAGGTTCGGAGAGAAAGCTTCAATTGCAAAACCTTGAAGAGCTTAGACTTGAAGCTTATGAGAACTCTTGGGTCTATAAGGAGAAAACTAAGTACTTTCATGATAAGATGATTTCTAGGAAGAAATTTTTCATTGGCCAAAAAGGTTTATTGTTCAACTCCCGTCTGAAAATTATGGTTGGGAAACTTCGATCGAAGTGGATTGACCCTTTTGTTGTTACTAACATTTTTCCTCATGGTGCAGTGGAAATAAAAAGTGAAAACACCGAGAAAGTGTTCAAAGTAAATGGACAACGCCTCAAGCTATTCCATGAGAGCTTTGTGCATGAAGATGCTACCATAGAAGAAATCTCTTTGTAAAAGCCCACTTAAACTGAAGTTTGAACAGGGAGCTCCCTTTCGTTACTCTTATTTTATACTTGTTACTTTCATTGAGGACAATGTGTAATTTAAGTGTGGGGGGTATTATTTAGGATTTTATTATTTAGCATTTTATTTGTTTTAGGATTTTATTTGTTATATTTTAAAAAAATAAAAAATAAATAAAAAATGGACATTACACTGCATGTTTTTTCATTAGATTTTATTGTTGTAAATGTTGAGAGTTTGTTTGAATTGGCATGATGGATAGTATCTTTGTATTCTTGGTAAAATAAATTGGATTAAAATGCTAAATTGTGTATCATTAACCTTTGTGAGATTTTTTAGCCTTATTATGAATGGAATACAATTTTCCATCTTTTTTTTTTCTTATGTGTTATCTCACTCATGATTGCTAGTTACGCCAAAACTTGACTTGACTCTTGTCTGCGTACATATATTGAAATGATCTAGGCATTTGTTTCTTGATTAAGCTACTAGCCAAGTAAGTCTACCCTACAATTATCCATTTGTTTAAGCCCCTTTGAGCTTAATTATCCCATTCTTTATTATATAGCTCATTACAAGCCTAAAAGTGAAAAATAATAAATTGACCCAATCTTGGGGGATAAAGGAGTATTTCTTTCAATAAGTGTAAGGGTGCTCAACTTGTTTGTTTAAATTTGAGGGTTATAAAAAATAAAAGAAAATATATATATATGAGGAATAAAATGAGGAAAAATGGTTGTGTTGTGAGCAAAGAGAGTGTGAAAATAAAAGTCAATGATATTTTGTTGAGTTACTTCTTAATATTGTTTTTCTCTCAAACATTACTTATTTATCCTCTTGGATTTTCAACTCTAGTCTCCTTAGGATTATCTCACCCTTACCTTGGTCACGCTACAACCTAAATAAAGACCTTCTGATCATTATGTGCATGTGTTTCAACTATAGATTATAGAGGCTTGTCAAGCCTATGGTAGTGTTAGCTTTTATGATGTGCTTTGAGTGTAAACAGTAGCCCAAACACTTTGAGTGTAAACACTTTGAGAGAATTTTATATCCTGGAATGACTCTATCACTTATGATGCATTCTTTAGTTAACTTGTCCTCTTGTTTGCTTTGGTTGTGATAAAAATAAAAAATAAAAAATATTCATGATTTCCTTAAGCTAGAAATATTTGTTTTTCTCTCACCACTTTGCATTCATAAGAATATTTGGAATCGCATACATTGCTTTGCTCGGAGTGAAAAAGTTTAAGTGTGGGGGAATTTGATCATAGCATTTTGGCACATGTTTCTAGCTTTTTGGTTCGGTATTTTGAAAACTCTTTATAGCCTAGAAGAATTTTTTAGCTTGTTTCTAAACTTTGGGTCAAAAACGAATTATAATTTTATTATAATATTAAGAATAATAAAATTGAGTTACAAATTAAACTTTGTACCAATATTAAGAATTGATATACAATTGAGTTACAAATTATATAAAAGTGAAATAGTTGGAAATACATTCACCTTGTATTTTACTTTATTACTTTTTTGTTGTCTCACTCGATCATTTTAATCATCCATCTTTGTGGTAATTGTAATTTTTTTTATTTTAAATTGGATATATTATAATTTTAATTTAGAAACATTCAAACTGTTATTAACATTAATAGAGTAATCATAATGATTAACCTTTTGGTTTCAAAAAGTAAATCCAAAATTTATAACAATTACAAAATATTAATCGTCAAACAATTATAAGTATACATCAAATACAAATAATTGCAAATGAATTACTTTAATTTTATGTCAACTAACACTTTAAAACAATAAATTTAATTTAAATAATTTCAGTAAAATAAAACTGACCAAAATTCAAAAGACATCACTTTGTCCATCATTTCTAAATATTTATATATTATATATTTACCAATATTCAAAAATAAAAATCAAATATAAATATTTTTTGTTCTCTCACTCGACCATTTTAATCATTGATATGTGTGGTAACTGTGATTTTTTTATTTATTTAAAATTGAATATATTAGAATTTTAATTTACAAACATTCAAACTATTATTAATATTAATAGAGTAATCATAATCATTAACATTTTGGTTTCAAAATCGAAATTCAAAATTTATAACAATCTAGTTACAAAATATTAATTGTCAAACAATTATACATCAAATATAAATAATTGCAAATAAATTACTTTAATTTCATGTCAATTAACACTATAAAACAATAAATTTAATTTAATTAATTTCAATAAAATAAAAATAATCAAAATTTAAAGAGATATAACTTTGTTCATCATTCCTAAATATTTATATACTATATATTTACCAATATTCAAAGTAGAAAATCAAATAAAAATATTTTATATTCTCTCACTCGATCATTTTAATCATTGATCTTTGTGGTAATTGTGAAATTTTGTATTTTAAATCGGATATTAAAATTTTAATTTACAAAAATTAAAACTATTATTAATATTAATAGAGTAATCATAATCATTAAAATTTTGGTTTCAAAGCCGAAAATCAAAATTTATAACAATTCGATTACAAAATATTAATTGTCAAACAATTATAAGTATACATCAAATATAAATAATTACAAATGAATTACTTTAATTTTATGTCAATTAACACTATAAAATAACAAATTAAATTTAATTGATTTTAATAAAATAAAATTGATCAAGATTCAAAGAGATATGATTTTGTCAATCACTTATAAATATTTATATACTATACATATTTATCAATATTCAAAGTAGAAAATCAAAAACAAATATTTTTTGTTCTCTCACTCGATCATTTTACTCATCGATCTTTGTGGTAATTGTGATTTTTTTTACTTTAAATCGGATATATTAGAATTTTAATTTACAAATATTCAAACTATTATTAATATTAATTTAGTAATCATAATCATTAATATTTTGATTTCAAAACCGAAATCTAAAATTTATAAAATTTAGTTACAAACTATTAATTGTTAAACAATTACAAGTATACATCGAATACAAATAATTGTAAATGAATTACTTTAATTTCATATCAATTAAGACTATAAAACAACAAATTAAATTTAATTAGTTTCAGTAAAATAAAACTAACCAAAATCAAAGAGAAATGACTTTGCCCATCATTTCTAAATATTTATATATTATATATATTATATATATTTACCAATATTCAAAGTAGAAAATCAAATACAAATATTTTTTGTTCTCTCACTCGATCATTTTAATCCGATCTTTGTGGCAATTGTGAATTTTTTTAATTTTAAATCGGATATATTAGAATTTTAATTTACAAATATTCAAACTATTATTAATATTAATTGAGTAATCATAATCATTAATATTTTAATTTCAAAATTGAGTAATCATAATCATTAATATTTTGATTTCAAAACCGAAATCTAAAATTTATAAAATTTAGTTACAAACTATTAATTGTTAAACAATTACAAGTATACATCGAATACAAATAATTGTAAATGAATTACTTTAATTTCATATCAATTAAGACTATAAAACAACAAATTAAATTTAATTAGTTTCAGTAAAATAAAACTAACCAAAATCAAAGAGAAATGACTTTGCCCATCATTTCTAAATATTTATATATTATATATATTATATATATTTACCAATATTCAAAGTAGAAAATCAAATACAAATATTTTTTGTTCTCTCACTCGATCATTTTAATCCGATCTTTGTGGCAATTGTGAATTTTTTTAATTTTAAATCGGATATATTAGAATTTTAATTTACAAATATTCAAACTATTATTAATATTAATTGAGTAATCATAATCATTAATATTTTAATTTCAAAATTGAAATCTAAAATTTATAACAATTCAGTTTCAAAATATTAATTGTCAAACCATTACAAGTATACATCAAATACAAATAATTACAAATAAATTACTTTAATTTTATGTCAATTAACACTATAAATCAACAAACTAAATTTAATTAGTTTTAATAAAATTAAAATCTATAAGAGACAAGACTTTGTCCATCATTTCTAAATATTTATATATTATATATATTTACCAATATTCAAAGTAGAAAATCAAATATAAATATTTAAATATATATAATAGATGAAATTAAAGTAATTCATTTGTAATTATTTGTATATTTATAATTATTTGACAATTAATATTTTCTAACCAAATATTTTATAACCAAAATGTTAATGATTATGATTCATCTGTCAAAATTAATAATAGTTTGAATATTTGTAAATTAAAATTCTAATATATCTTATTCAAAATAAATAATTTCACAAAATGATCGAAGTCATTAACTTTAAGTTTAAAAAATTTCCACAATACATGCAGATTTGTCTTCTAAAATTTAAAATGATCTAATTTACTTGATCCAATTTAAGGACACATATCTTTTAAACATGATTAAAATTATTTGAGTCAAACTTTTTCAAGTGAAATTTATAAGCTACTCAACATATACTACATTGAAGTAAAACTAAGAATATGAGACACACAAAACAAAGCAATTTATAAGTTACTCAAAATATATTACGTTAAAGTAAAACTAAGAATATGAGACACATAAAGCAAAGTGACAATTAAAAATAACTAAATAAGGAAAAGAGTTTAGAAGGGTGAGGGAAAAAATATTGATGTATAAATATACATTGTCATAACATTCGAAAGCACTAATTCTTTGGAATTTCCAATTGCTATTTTGCTCTGGGTATGATGGGTAGCGAAGTTTGTCGGCTGGTCTCATCCCAACTTGGATTTCCTTGATAGTCGCAGTGATAGAATTTCATGTAAGAAATTATACATAGCATTAAGTCACTATGAGCCAGATTGATTTCAAAGATTGCATAGAAATAATTGAATTTATGGCAGCAAAATCATAAATGGACAAAGAGAAGGAAATTTTTTGTTGCAACCAACCAACCTATACATCTTCCAGGGTATCTTTGGAGTAAAGTCGGCAATTTCGAAGATTTGCCGCAGAGGAACAAATGATTTTGCAAAAGATGATTTTGCGAGGATGACGAATGACTGGGGCTTAGAGGGATTAGAGGGAAGAAGAAATTGTTGGAGGAAGTCATTAAAAAAAATTAGGGATTAGAGGGATTAAAAGAGGAAAAAAATTATTTGGAAACTAAGTAGAAAAAAAGAGGTGAAACATAAAAATACAAGAGAACTCTCTAAGGCGTACACATTAGAGGTGGAATATGTTTGTACATGTGGAAGAGATTACTATGAGGTGGCATGGGTTATGTTTTAAATATATATAATAGATTCTTGACACCAAGTACTGATGGGGGAAGTTTTTATGCCCATGTATTGTGTTTCAGAATGAAATAGTTGATATAGAGTTCAATGGCAGATCTTACACAAAATATTTTGAAGAGCGAAAAATATTAACTAAAATGTTATAATTGAAATTCATAAAAGTCATATAGTTTATCAAAGATTCAACATAACGTCAATCCAAAATAAAAATATAATCTATGAAAAGAGATAATTACATCGAATTAAAGTTGTATTTTTCGTTCTCCTAAAGCTTAGAAATCATCGATAATTGAATCAGAGCAAAAGCTTTTACCTAATTCTTTTTCAAAATAAAGTATCATATTGTCAGTAAGAAATTCATCATCTATCTTGTTACACAGTTTTCATTGTTGAAAATGATATTTCTATAGTAGCTGTAGAAACTGGAAGAGTTAAGTTAAGGCAGATTAGTCAATCAATCAAATAATATGCATTTGTCTTCCCATTTTTTTAGAGCTTCACACAATTTAGACATAATCGACAAGTTATTCAAATTTGGATGATTAAGAACATCCAGAATAAAGTGTTTCAATTGAAATATCAAATTAATTTTCTCTTGATAATTTTAAAATTCAAAGGATAAAATTTATTTACAAGAGCACATATATTGTCCATATCAAATACTTTGTAAATATCTTTAGGAATTAAACTATTGCTTAGACTCAAAAGCTCTATATCAATTTTCATCTTTATTGGAAACTTTATTCTTGAAAAATGCATCAATTTTAGTATGTTTAAACATCGTGTCACTCTTAAAAATAAATACACAAACTAATTAAAAAAGTTTACAAATTAACTAAAACAATTCACAATTAACAAATAATAGTATCACATCATCATATATCAACAATTATTTGTTATAATTTGTTAATAGATAGTAGTTGGGGTGCTAATTAGGGTGTTAGAGTTTGTTTGTTCGATATTAGTTAGTTTATCATTCGATATTAGGTAGTTTATCTATATATAGAACTTGTTATCTTAATTTTATTATATTTTATTAGTATAAATTCTAATAAATGTCTATCTCATTCCTCGTTTATCTCTTCAATTGCGTAATTTCTAATATGATATCACCGACTTGGTTGTTATTTAAGAACCATTTAATAATCTCATTTACATTGTGGTAAAGATAAGAAGATTATTGCTTACAAGAACCATTGATATTTATTTTTTTACTGTATTTATGGAGAAAAATTACTTAAGTAGACGAGGAAAAGTGTAAGAACCTGAAAATATAAGAAGCATATTAGAGCGACCTAACGGCTAGCCGTTGCGACTAAGAGAGAGAGTCTATGAGAAGAGATAGAGAGCAATCTGAGCAGAGAACTGAGAGAAGAGAAGGACAGACAAAGAAGAGAGAGGAGATGGTAGATTCTCAAGACACTAAAGCATTGAGGGATATTTTAGTAACTTATCACTATTATTTTAACAATCTATTATTATTTTAAAAAAATAAATATTTTAAAAATACAGGGGATGTTGTGGACCCTGCCACTCTTGAGAAGATCCACCACTAATGGAGTCATTCGAAAAAAAAGGAGAACGTGAAATTTTTTGTAGAAAAGTTTACCAGTAAAATGTTCAAGACATGGATCTGTATTTTAAAAGAGATTATTTTGTATTTATTAGAATTTAATTTCTAAGTTTTAAAGGATTATTCGGAGATTTTTTGAAAAAAATTCAATTTTTTAAAAGTGTAGAGTTATTTTGAAAAATAATTGGAGAATTTTAAGTTTTTAGTTAAAATGTTTTAACCTAATGCCTCTTAATTGAATTTAGGAATTTTTGTTCAGTTAGTTTGAAGAAATGAAAACCATATGGGTGGTCTGTGTGTTAAAGCTGAATGGGCATCCTATTTAGCAATATGTAGGATTTTCTTTTGATTAAGGTTTCAGTCATGATTTAAGATTGAGAGGGGAGAATGAGTGAATAATTGAATCGTGGAGAATAGTTGTGATTTGATTAAGAAGTGCTAAATGCGATAAAAGCTTTTTAAGGATATGTGAAGATGTTTAAACATAAGTAAATGTGTACGCTTGTATATGCTTGATATCTCTAGTAAAGAACCTCAATTGAAAAGGCATAGTTAGTGGAAAGATTTGCTACTATAAAAATCATTGACAAACTAGAAGATGCATCTTATCTTTTGTTGAAGGTGACAATGAAGCATTTGTTGATGCCTCGGGTGACAAGTACCAACAAGATCCAAAGAAATGGAAGTTTAAATCATTTCATTATGAAGATCTTATCATTATGATATAAGTGACACCGACAAGATCATATCATCATTAAGAAATGAATTATATTTTGGTCAGTTGTTAGAAATAGAACCAACTTCAATAGATAAAGTCTTATCAGACGATAGATAGATTATGGCAATGTAAGAAGAAGTAAACCAATTTAAAAAAATGATGTTTGAGATCTTGTACCACAATTAGAAGAAAAACATTCAATTGGATCCAAGTAGATATTCAGAATCAAACTGGACAAAGAAGATAAGGTGGTAATTAACAAAACACATTTAATCAGAAGTTTCTTTCATCGATAATTATATGTTCTTCAAGAGTGATCATAGTTCAAAAGACATTATTTTATTCCTTTTTAATTCATATTAGAATTTTAGCACATGAAAATAGTTCAACACAAAAAAGTAGTCTACTAGATGAAAAAGTCTCATATTTAAATATTATATTAAACATCTTTATTTATCTAACTCCTAACTTTTTTTTTTAATATTTATTCTTTGATGGATATTTATAACAAATTTCTAACCTTTACGGTTGAAAAATTGAAAGTTTATATCTCATGTTAAAAGTTAGTAAATATCATGACAATATCTAGTAATATCTTTGAATTATACAAAATGCAGAATAACATTTTATCTATAATCTAATTAATCTCTACCTCTATAATCTACAAACACATTTTATAAAGAGAATAACAATTTTGTTTAGTTCTTTTTTTCTCTCAAATTTATCACTTATTTAAATTATTTTATTTTTCTTCAAGCAATCAAAATAGACAAATATAAGTGGTAGTTACAATTTGCCACTATTATTCTTTTCTTCGTTACAAACACTTATCGTAACCATATCTAATTCTAGTTTCCTATTTCCCAATAGAGAAAATGAAATTCTAAATTGTAGATAAATAATATAATCTGAATTGTGAATACTACCCATACCATATTCAAGTGAATTGTGTTTTATACTCTCCCACTTTTTGTTAGAATCAATGTTAGGGTTAAAGAATTCAGCCTCATTCTCATCAATTCCTTCTTCTCTCCATCATCTACCCTTGTTGCCTTTCCCCACCAGTTCCCTCTCCCTTTTCAAACCTCGAAAACCACGCCCAATTCCTCCTTTGTTTGCATCTAACAACAACGACAATGGGGTTAAAAAGGAAAAAGAGGGCAAAAAGAAATTACAAGAAGAATCATCACAAGAACCCCTTTTTGGTTTGAATTTCAATTGGAGTAAACGGCTTCTAGAACCAGATCCAGATAATGTCCTTGCACTTGGATTAACTGGTCTTCTCACATGGGCAAGTGTTCAAGTTTTGTGGCAACTTTTATTTATCTCTTTTGCTATTCTTTTTGCTGCCCTTAAATACTCTTTCATTGCTGCTCTTCTCATTTTCATTCTCATCGCCCTTCTCTAATTTCATCTTCATATATGTAATTAATGTAATTGAGAACTAATCATTTACTCTTCTTGTTCTCTTTGCTGTTTTTCCCCAAATTTTGTCATGTATTTCTCTGTATATCTTGGATTTTATGGTTTTTAAATTAATGGATGGATTTTAAATTTTTAATGGGTTGTCTCTAAAAGTAAAATCATCCTTTTAATGAGATTGAGATACAATATTTCATTTTTCTACAATTTACACAAATTGGCATAGTTTGCTGGAATGAATTTTTATTGATATTTTGCTCGACATGAATGGGAATTGAAACTGCCTCATCTTATATTTGCTTTAACATTAATATTGACTGACATAGTATGTAGCACCACTCATTCTTGCAAGAAGATAAACCGAAAATTTTGTAATTCTCCCTGCCAGCAATCTCAATAAAGCTTCATTTTTCATGTACACTAGTGCAGAAATGACATTTTACACTTGTGCCTGTTGGTGTAATAGCAACAGGTGTTGAAAGTAGGGATTTTTTACACCGGTATTATAGGTAATTTTTTAACACTGGTTGCTAACACAGGTGTTATAGGTCAATATATATTACATAAGGTATACTATTCTTTGTCATTTTTGGCACAATTTGGATTTTCCTTGTTTGGTGTTTGATAACATTTTTAATACAATCTCTCTATCCTCTTTATTATTATCCTTGTCATTTGTGTTTTTTTTGCATATAGTATCTTATAAAAGAAAAACAAATTAGACTAGCTAGCTTAAGTTCATAATTGTCTAGGTTTTAGGATGTGAATTAGACAACTAAATAGTTCCAAGGATGAATTATTGATAACTCGTAAAAACAGTGAAATTTTATGTAAAAACGAAAAGGAAAATCAACCAAAAATTGTTTTCCTTGTTGTGCTATTAATTTTAACACTAGTAAAAAATTGCATCAACGGCTAGGGTAGTAGTTATTTTAATAGGAATGGTAGTGGCTAATTTGTTCAGGAGAGGAGAGGGGAAAATGTTAGTAGTAGGGATTGAATTTTGGATCTCCTACATAGAACTTCCATTGTTTTATTCGTAATGGAATACAAAATTTTACGCAAATATAATACTGACATTTTATGAAAAATAAAATATTATGTATCTCATTTGGGTCATGTTTTGTGTTCTCTATTATCATTTCTCTTTCCTATTATATGTGTAGTGGAGAATAGATTCCCCCCACCCCCTTTTCTCAAGATAATGATAAAGTTAAGATTTAGTTAGGTTTTTCATTTACTGTTCATGTTCAAAGCATCCTGGGGACTAAGTGGCTGTTTATGGTTGTTGTCGCCTTACAACATAGATGCATGTTGGGCTATATTTGTAATGGTGCAGATCCTTTTAATACCCACCTTGCTCTATATTTGTACATATTACTTGCTTTGTGTCTATCTTATAAGACTAGACTACATGCATTCTTCAGTTCATTTAAACACATTCCGTTATAAATAAAATAAAATAAAAAAATAAAAAAAGAGTTGTTCAAAGATCCAAAACAGAACATTCAAGAAGGATCTTTTAGGAAATTCAAATCGATTACATATTCAATCATTAAAAATTTCAGAACACGTCATTTAAAAAACATTTTAACTTTAAAATAAACATGGTTTTTTTTAGAGGATAAACATGATTGATCTATTACTTTTTTTCGCTGTACTGGCATCTTTGACATTGATAGTTTAGATGTCCCAACATCCTTGAATACAACAATAACTTTTGTTTATAATTGATGGTTGAGATTATACGGAAGCTTTTTTTGTAGTAGAATGTTTTTAAAAGGTTAATCACGCAAATGTTTATAGACTTAAAAAACTAATTTGTTAAAAAAAAAAAAATTAGAGAATTAATGTTATAAACAAATAACTTAAGATCAAAGGATAATTTAACTTATATATAATTATAACTATGATAATAAAATAGTCTATGCAAATTTATTAATTTGTTCAAGAAGATTATTATACAACTGCCAAATACTGAGTTTGAACCTACAACAAGACATCATTTGTTTCTCTTAAGTGGACTTTATATTAAAAAAATTGTTACTATTTATCTAATATCTTCTACTCAAGATTTAGATTAATTTTTATCAATATATTTTGACTATTTATTTCAGAGAGAAGATGAGATGGTACAATGAGATAATAAACAGTCAAAGGTTTCAGAAAAAGATAAATAATCTCAACAAAAACAAAAATTGTTGGTTTATTCAAGTTTATGTACAAAAATAAAGAATACTTAAAATAGAATAAATGGAATAGAGGTATATGTTATCAATTTACTATGTCATTTTAATTTTGTGTTAACTAAAATTTGTTTTTTATATTTTATGATTAACTTTCAAAATTATTGAATACACTTTTTGCTGAATTTTCAAAATGTTGAGAAAAATAGCATTTTCAAAAGAACAATCAAAAGAATTATTATAAATATAAACCAGAACCCCAAAGTGAATTTGATCATCATATATACAGCCAAAAGCAAATATTAGTATAGAAATGACATTGTGGGTAATGATGATAAGTATATATCATATATAACATTAAAAGGTAGGTTGCTCTTCTATCAATCAGCAGCATAATTAAGATCTTCAGCAAGATCCCTGTCAACTAAACACAAACAATCAGCTATATATAAAGCTTAATGCTTAATTTCAGGTATACATTGTAACCAAAAACATGATGCAAAGTGGGGGTGGAATTTTAGTAGAACTTTAGTATAGCAAATAGGGATTTTATTTGTTAGTTGGGGTAATTAATTGCAAGATTTCCGTTTTTGACAACTAGGAAGGTCATCTATTGCATGGAAGGAAAGTTGAATACAAAGAAAACTTGTATTTAATTGCAAGATAGGGTAGGAAAAAATAGTATTCAAAATGTATCTTGGTTGAAAGCCAAGGATTGCACATAGCCCCAAGTGGTTTAGGGGTGAACCAATATACATCCCGTGTGTGCTCCTCTTATCCCTTATCTCAATTTACAATTATCTATTTACTGACTAATGTAGTTAGCAAGGGTTTAAACTCTGCATATATAAGATTTTTGCAAAAGGGTATTGCAGTAGCTTTGAATGCATTTAAGTTTTCACATGTCGTCTTTGAGATTTGAAATCATAGATTGGTAAGTATTGTTTGTGCTTAACATACATTATACATAACATAAAGTTCTTGCAAAGATGTCTTGATAAAGACTAGTAAAAACCTGAGTTGTAAATTATTGATTGATTTCCACGGACAATATATATTTCCTAGCTTTGAACTATTTCGTTAGCTTCAGTGTAACTACTATCGTCCTAATACTATTAGACAGTGCATGAAAACATAGAGGATCCAATCATCTTTGCTATTTTGAAGCTTACATTGGTCAAGACAATATGTTAGATCCAACGTGACTATTGACAGGTTAGTCAATGAAGGTGAACCACTAATTTGATTTTTTTTAACCAATTTCTTCCTGGTTGAAGATCATATATACTATTCTTTCTAGCTCTGTCAACTTACGTTGGGTGAATTTCCCAAATGTCTAATCAAGCTAATATGTTAGACCCAAAAGGTTCTAGTGCTGGGAATTAATGAAGTTATATATAAGATGGCAAACATACTCTATTTTCCCCATTAATAAATAAGCCAAGTCCAGACTAGATTTTAAAAGATTTATGTCAAGAATCATGAATGGCTCAATTTATTTGCAGATCTATTGCAAACTATGTTTATAAAATATTTAGAATACATATTACATGAGTGCTACATTGAACCAAATGCTGCACTTAAATAAATTCAAATCGAGACGCACCTGAATAAACTGCAATCCATGTATAATATTGTAGAATAATACTATTTATCATCTGTATAGTAGTAAATGTTCCTCTGCATGGACTTGTTCACACTTCAGCATCGGCAATTATTTGCTGCAAACATTTCATAATATAGGAGAAAGAAGGCCGCCTCCTTGGTTCCCTGCAGTAAGTGAAGAAAGTAATCAAATAATACTTTCATATTTTATTACTACAATCTTAGATTGTTTATATTTTATATAGGAAAATAAATTACAATAGTAATAATGACTATTAATGATAGAATCATAAAAATAAAAATAAAATCATGGAGAATTAAATCTAATTTACCTTGATTCTTCTTAAGTAAGAAACTATTATTTCAGATTCAACCATATGGCAAGGTATTAAAAAAATTCAGCAATCTATTGAAACAAGAATTATAACTCGTTGCCATAACGGGTATAGAGAGGATCCTAACTCATCGACTAGTGAGCCCAGGGCATTACCCTGAATGTAGGATGAGACAACCACCCCTAAGCTTAAAACTTCATCTACCAAAAATGAAAAGAATTAAAATGTTATTTAATTTACTTACGTAGACCAGCAGAGCTCAATCAAGGCAGCCACTTGAGGATTCACGTGCCTTGGAATTTCAAGCCTTTTGTCCATAAAACCAACAGCTGCAACAACCTTCAATAATAGTATTCTGATTGTCAAATCAAAAGCCACTTGGTGCACAATAAAAGTAATAAAGTATGCACAGACAGGTAAGTGAGGACAAAGCTCAAACAGCCTTGGCCGTCAAATTTTAATTTGGGTGAATTACAATTTACAGATCAGTAAAAATATTTAGTTTAGATTTAAACTTTTCTAATTAAGATGAAAGGAAAGTATTATAAACAGAACAGAGGAGTAGGAATCCTGCTCAGAAGCTACAGACAGAGAAAAATCAGTGGAAAAAAGATGCTTATATAGTTGAAGGGGCTCCAAGCGTCCAACTATCAAAAGAAGGGGCTGATTATATAATCGATCCATCTGTCTATAGATCAGTTGTTGGTACATTACATCGTGTTATGTGAGAATTGAGACCAGCTACTATGTCAACAGAGTGTGCCAAATCATGTCCCAACCACTCGAATTACACTCACCAGCTGTCAAATCAAATGTATCCTATGCTGCTAACCCAAAGGGACTCTCACGTTGCACTCAGCCTTTAACCTTTCATGCTTACTGTGATGCAGAGTGGGCCCATGATGAATGATGACCTTCGCTCATCAACTTCAGGTGCTTGTGTTTTCCTTTTGTCCTTGGCAATCCAAGAACTAGTCTGTGATGGCTGAATATAGGACCTCTCTTGCTCGTACCACTACTGAGATTTCCTACTGTGTATTGTGATAATCAAAGTACAGTTTCTCTAGATGACAATCCTGTGCTCCATGCAGAACCAAACACATGGAACTAGATTTGTTTTTTGTCAAGGAAAATATACTTAGTAAAAAACATCGTGTTTTAAATGTACCAGCAGCTCAAGGCCAATGTGTCTCACAAGGGCCCTCTCTCCTACTAGATTTCATGAATGGGAAATGCTAAGGACAAACCTTTTGACACACTCATTTGTTGGACCACATCATCCAATTTTTCAACTTCTTTCTCGATTACCTGTTGTTTACCTTTAAACACTTCTATTATAATTTTTAAAATTTTGGATTTCCAACCATCGTCCACTATTGATAAAAAGAACTATCATACCCTACAAATCTCGAATGGTCTCTGGATGATATGAACATGTGATATTGTATTGCTTTTATTTTGTTTTTAAAATTTTCCTTTCGAAAAATCATTAACGGAGAGACAAACTACTATTGTATCTCTAAATACTCAATTGTGTGCAGCAAAACCACTACCACTTTATATTGACTTTTCTATTCTTCTCTACCAATACAACAAGGCATGGTGAAAATCTTCTCACCAATTATGCGGATATTGAGCATCATGTTTCTGATTTTTACCAGACTTTGTTTGCTACTAATAACACTTTTTATGATAATAATTTGGTTACTTATGTCATTCCTTCTATATTGTTTCAAATCAGGATAATAGTATGCTTACAGCCTAGCCTACTATAGATGAAGTGAAAAATGATGTGTTTGATATTGTTGAAAATAAAACATTAGTATGTAAATAAATATGATGTTTGTAAGTATTCCAATCATCCGTAAGTATTCCTGTCATTATGTGTATTTATCACATAACGTCTATATAAAGAACTTCCAATGTGTAATTGAAATACGGGTTATTCAACACGTCTCTCAACATTTTCTTCTCATTCAACAAATGTGAATGGTAATAGCGCTCCAGGCCCTGACGGATTTGATACCGTTAGAATATTAGAAAATATCTTATAATACATTTTATATTATATTAGAGTATCTTGAGTTCTTTTCTAGAATCAGTTTATAATCACTGAGATATCTTAGAATATCTCATTATTATTATGATTTGTTCATAATTTAGGATTGAGTTTATGATTCTCTATAAATAGGGATTAGTATTGAGTCTTTTGTAATCAAGTCAACATTTAGCTATTATCAATAATATTCGAATCTTTATTATTTTATCTCCTTATTTTCTCTAAAATCCCACAACTTCAATAGATACTATTGTTGGAACTTTCTGATAAATGTTATGCGCACCTTTGGTTTTAATGAAACTTTTTGTGGGTGGATCAGTACTATTCTTCACTCAATTAAGTTAGCTATTTCTATTAATGGTAAAGCAGTGGAACTTTTTAACTGTAAAAGGGGAGTCAGGCAAAGGGATCTGTTATCTCCACTTCTCTTTTGTCTGGCTGAGGATGTTTTAATCAGAGGCATATAAAAAGTTGGTTTTGATGGCAAATTACAGTTGATGTTAAGGCATCAAGGCTAGGCAAGGCGGGGGCAGATTTTGCCTCCCCCACCCTCACCCCCATTTTTTAGCGGGTATAAAATTTAGGTCCATCCCCGTCCACACCCACACACATTCATATATATAAAATTATAAATTTAAAAATTATATCTTATAATTAATATAATAAAATAATTATTATTAAAAAATAATAAAATAAAATAAAAATATCTTTTATAGAGATGAGATTATAATTTTTTATATTTAAAAAGATATTAAGTATACTCAATATGTACATATATATAAAATTTAAAAATTACAACAATAGTACTCACGGGGCGGGTGGATATCAACACCCCTATATCTGTCTCCGTCCTGAATTTTAATTTCGGAGAAATCCTGCACCCACTTCCAATCAAAGCGGATTTTTTCCGCCTAAATCAAGACGGGTTTGGATAGGTAACCGTGGATGTGGATTATGTTGTCATCCCTACTCAAGGTCTTGCTATGTCTAGTCATGTGCTCTATATTGATGATATGATGATCTTCTACAAAGCTAGTAAGAAAAATTTAAACTCTTTTAGATTTGTTTCATGATTCTGAGCAAGATTTTGGTCAAGTAATTAGTAAACAGAAATCTAAATTTTTTTTGGGTGCCGCCTCTTGCACTAGATCCTCTAGTATTGTGTCTACTTTGGATTTCTCTAGAGGTAGAACTCCTTTTCTTTAGAGAGGTTCCAATTTTTAGAGGGAAACCAAAAGCTAACCATTTAACACCCATTGTTGATCGCATCAAAAACAAGTTTTCCTCTTGGAAAAGGTCCATGCTTTTGATCATGGGCAGAGTTCAACTGGCTAATACGGTTATTCATGGTATGCTCTTACATAGTTTCTGCATTTACAATTGGCCCGCTAGCATTCTTAATTCCTTAGATACTTGGATTCGGAATTTTATCTGGTCTGGTAATACCTTTACTCGGAAAGTGGTCACGGTTGCCTGGAAACATATTTGCAAGCCTGTTATAGAAGGCGGCCTTGGATTAAGGTCCATAAAGGCAATCAGCAAAGTTGGTTTGATAAAGCTTACCTGGGACTTTGTTAACTTAGGGGCGCAATGGACTTTGTTACTTAAGCATAGATCCTTCAGGAACTCCTACAAGATTAAGTATCACACCACTTCTTCTATTTGGACTGGGATTTGCACCAGTTTGCACATTATTGAGGAGAATGCTTCCTGGCAACTTGGGGATGGCTCCAAGATTAACTTTTGGACTGATACGGGGCTTTCTAAACCTGATACTGATCTGCTTGATTCCTGCCACTACTCATCACTTGCTCCAAGCCAAAGTCAAGGACTTTTTAGTGAATAGGATGTGGGTGAATCCTGACTTCTTGACCTCTAGCTTCCCCACTCTTATTTCTGAGATTACTCTCATTTCTATTCCTCGGTTTGAAGCGGAGGATCATCTGGTTTGTGCGCATTCTGCAAGTGACGTTCAAGGACGCCTATCTTTTTGCCAATCCTCATGGAGTTTCCACGCCATGGGCTAAGCTTATTTGGAATAGTTGTATTCCTCCTTCTAAATATTTATTGTTTTGGAGGATTTTCCACAACAAGATGCCTAAAGATGATAATCTTTGGAAGCGCAGATGTATGGTGATCTTGGTCTGTTCTCTTTGCGGTCAAGCTACAAATGACACTCAACATCTTTTCTTCCAATGCCCCTGTAAAATATGTGATTTATATGTTTCTTGTGTCTCTAATGAGATCACACACCTTCATATTTATAATGATGCTGCAATAATTACATTCAAAGTCTAGGAAATTGTATTGACTAGTACTACTATCAATTAGCCTAGGATGTTGCACAATCAAGGAATAATTAAAACATACACTGAATTTTAACACTCCTCCTCAAGCTAAAGCTTACTATGCTTTAAGCTTGTTACATCAAAACATTTTATCACAAAAAAAATGAAACTAAGTTTGACTATTGTTGGACTAGTTTGAAAAGAGAAGACACCATTAATGATCATGTGTGAAAGATTCACCATTGAATTGATCATCGGTGAGAATAAAATGCGCCACTAATATGATTCATATGTGGGAATACAGTCACCATTGGATTGATCGTCAGTGGGAATAAAAAGGTGCCACTAATACGATTCATATGTGGAATTAGAGTCACCACCAGGTTCATCGTCGATGGGAATAAAATGATTGTCTGAGCAAATGGTACCTTGTCCTTGAAACTAAGTTCTCACAACAGCAGATACAATACGGAACGAAGAGTTGAAAAATGAGAGGTTGCTGAAAAATCACATCATAAAAAGACCTGCAGAAGGGGGCCGGAGACAGGTGTATGTATTCTCATGCACAGATTTGGTGGAGGCGCGTGGGACCCATACATAGAGAAGATAGACGCGTGTGACGGCGTGCGCAATGTTGGTTGGCGACGAGAGAAGCACCGTCATGCTCGCCAAAGGATTGCGCGACGGTGTTTGTTGGTTTTGGATGCGCACTAGAAAAGGGGCAACCGGTGTTGGCACAGCTGTAACAAAGTAAAAAAAAAAAAGAACAAAACAGTGACAGCTAGTGTAAAGCACAGCTGTGTTTGAAAGGAAAAAAAAAGTCACTGAAAAACACACAGCGAAGGTTGTACTTTTGAGGCAAACTGTAGCGTCGTGGCTGGTTGCTAGAAATGCAACCGGAGTTGATGGTGACAGATGACTATATAAAGCTAAAAAATAGAAAGACTGGAAAAGGTGGTGCTGCCAGCGGCATTTGCCGCCGCCGACAGCGGTAGTGAAGCATAAAGACAGGTCACAGAATCATAACCTTCTCTGATACCATGTAAAATATGTGATTTATGTGTTTCTTGTATCTCTAATGAGATCACACACCTTCATATTTATAATGATGCTGCAATAATTACATTCAATGCTTAGGAAATTGTATTGACTAGGACTACTATCAATTAGCCTAGGATGTTGCACAATCAAGGAATAATTAAAACATACACTGAATTTTAACAGCCCCTATGCGAAAAACATTTGGCTTTAGCTTCAAGGTATTCTTAAAACTAACATCAACTACTCCAATATTTTGTTTGTTTTGCAGGTTTGTAATCATAGTTGGTGTGCTCAGGTGCGCGATACCATTACATTTGCTATCATTAATGTTTCATGGGCATATGGTTTAGCAGAAACCAAGCCTTCAACAACAAAATCTTTTCTTTTCAGCAGGCTACTTCCTTGATTAGTTCCAATGTTTCTCTCTCAGACAACTTGAGCTCCAGGTAAATGTCATTTTCAGACCGATTCTCACGTGCTTCAAACTTTCTCCATCAAAGGTCACCTTCCTTCTGCCCCTAAAATTAGACAGGTTATTTGGAAATCTCTTGCTTATAATGTTATCAAATGTAACACCGATGGTGCTGCTAGAGGTTGCCCGGGTCTACTGCTTGTGGTGGTATTATTTGCAACTATAATGCTTCTATTTTAGGCTGCTTTGCGGCTCAGTTGGGTAATCACAACGCTTTTTATTTTGAGCTTATGGCAGCCATTTATGCGATTGAGATTGCTTCTGATAAAGGTTGGAATAATATTTGGCTGGAGTGTGACTCTAGCTTGGTTGTGGCAGCTTTCAAGAATATAAACATTGTTCCCTGGAAGCTTAAAAATAGATGGCGCAATTGTCTTAACTTGACTTCTCGTATGAGCTTCTATTGCTATTACAATGATAGAGAAGGAAACGTTTGTGCTGACAGACTAGCAAACTTTGGTATTTCTACCCAAACTTTCATTTGGTGGAATTCTGCCCCTTCTTTCATTCAAGAGGGGTGTTTTAGAAATAAAAATCAATTTCCTGATTTTAGATTTTTCTGATGTACTTTTTTCCTAAGTTTGTTTGTTTTTCATTTTGCTAACTTCCTAATAGATCTAGCTTTTGTTTCTTCGCACTGCACTCTTTTTTTCTTCACCAAGGTTTTATCCCCTTGGGTTTTCCTGGTAAGCTTTTTAACAAGGCAGTTGTTGTTCTCGCGCACTGTTGTTACCTTGGGTATTGGTCTAGTCCTCCCAAGCTTTATTTTCCCTCTTTTCATTGTAATATACTTTTTAAGATGCTGCAAATGATAGGTGATTGATTTGGGGTGTCAACATAGTTGAGATGCAAAATTTACCAAATGATGCTTGCACTCTTTCTCTTTTTGGCTTAAAAAAATAAATAAATACAAAAATAAATATAGAAGATACTATCCCTATTTACATGATGTGATATGCCTATACAATAAATACAAATATCATAATATATTTTATCAACATTTTTGTTACTCTTAGTGTATTTTATTTGTGTTTATTTTCTGTTTTAGTTAGTTAGAAGTTAGGGTTGTTGGTTTGTTTAGTTTGTCAAGGGAACGGAATCAGCATTAAGGGGCTTTTGATTTTTAATCCTTAGAACAGGAAAATTTCCAGTAAAAGAGAGTAGTCTTTCTTGTGTATCTTATACCTACCTTTTTCAATCAATAAAACTCTCAGACAAATAAACTCCCTTTTCCTATTGTTCTTCCATAGTTGCCTAACACATCCCCAACCCCCATCCCCCCTCTATACAATAAATATGTTGTGAAAGATTAATCAACTACAAAAATGTTAATTTATTCTTTAGTGTACAGACACACACATATTTATAGAGAGAGAGGGGGAGGGAGAGATTAGGCACGATTTTCTTCTGCATTGTATTCTAGATACAGATTAGCTTACAATCCAAAACATCATGAAAAAGCAAATAACCTGTGAAGGATTTAATTGCCTCCATGGTTGTTGAAGGGTCACCAGTTCCCACAAGATTACACCAAAGCTGAATACATCACATTTTTCATTCGATAGTTCACCTTTGATAACTTCTGGTGCCATCCATTCAGGCTGGTTTAGAATGTAAAAACCATCAAAGAGTTATTTTACATAAAACGAGTTAACAAAATCAAAAAACATGATTGGCTTTCAGTTGAGGATTAAAACTTACAGTTCCAGCAGCTGTTTTAGATGAAAGAAATGTATTTGCTTTTGAACGTGAGAGGCCAAAGTCACATACCTGAGTAAATATTATAAACAAAATGAACGTCGATTCACCATAATCTGTATATCCATAAAACTATGTGAGGAGATTGTACAAAGAATATCTATCGTAGGCAAAAGTGTTCTTATTTGTATCAGTTCAAGGTTTTTATCTTTCTCTGATACACTAGTTTTAGAAAACCAAGATACAATTAATGATGTTTTTCTGATTGTACCCTTAAAAACACAAACATATGCATAAAATGACTTTTATTTTCCTTAATGAATGAAGGATAAAAAAAAACTAAACTTACTGTTGAAGAATCAAGAGAAATCAGATTTTATTCTCTTTTATTTTATATTATTATGTTTATTTTTATTTTATGACTCTGTCATTATTACTCAGTATTACTATTGTAATTTATTTTCCTATATAAACAGCTTAGGGCTGTAGTAATAAAATATGAAAGTATTTTGTCTTTTACTTTTTTCATGGTATCAAGAGTTGTGGTTAGGGTTCTGTAAACCTTTCCACAACCCATTAGAGGGTTCTGTAAACCTTTCTACAACCCATTAGAGGTTCTTTAAACCTTTCCACAACCCATTAGGGTTTGGCGCTCCAACCAACTGAGCTAAAGCTAATGGCACACAATACCCCATGGAAGGTAGCCCTTATGGGTAGTGGCGACAACGACGATGGTTTGGATAAAATATCTGAAGTAGTCAACAACGCCGACAGTATTGGTTTAGGCAGCGGCCCAGGCGACAGTGGCAACGGCCCAGGCGACAGTGGCAACGGCCCAGGCGACCGTAATGGTTTATCTAACAATGGTTTTTCCAACGTTTTTGGCCATGAGGGAACTTTTAATGCCCTCAAGGTTGAAATCCAGAAACTAAATGGAAAAAATTATGTCGAATGGTCCCAAATCGCAAGATTGATACTAGACGGTAAGGGAAAATATGGTTTCCTAACAGGAGAGGTGCAAATGCCTGCCACAACTGATCCGAATTACAGATTTTGGAAATCTGATAACTTTGTTATTATTGATTGGCTACTTAGTAATATGGAATCAACGATTAGAAAACCTTTTATGTTTTTGCCTACTGCGAAGGAAGTTTGGGAGGCTGTCAAAGAAACATATTTTGATATTCAGAATTCTTCTCAAATTTTCGATCTCAAATCACGATTGTGCCATGCCAAATAAGGAGATAGAGATGTCACTACCTATTATAATGAGTTGATGACACTATGGCAAGAATTGGATCTCTGTTATGATGATCATTGGAAGTGTTGTGAGGATAGTCTTTTGTTTCTTAAGAGACAGGAGAACGACCGTGTATTCATGTTCTTGGGTGGGCTTAATAAGTGGCTTGATGAAGTCTGAGACAGAATATTGGAAAAGATCCCATTGCCATCACTTCGGGAAGCGTTCTCAGAAGTTAGAAGAGAAGAGGCGAGAAAGAAACGAAGGTCATGCGCTCCAAGCTGGTCATTTGATCAAGAGAAGCAGTCTCCTTCAAGCTTGTCTCCTTTCACCAAGGAACAATTAGATCAATTGTACAAACTTCTTGAGTCTCAAACTTCTTCTTGCTCTATAGCTCAAAGAGGTAATTTTCCAAATATTGCTCTACTTAGTGTCACTCCCAGCCATACTTGGATTATTGATTCTAGTGCTACTGATCATATGACTGGGGAGTTGAGTCTGTTTTCTTCTTATAGTCTTTGTGCAGGTAACCACAAAAATAAAATTGCAGATGGCTCTCTTTCAGCCATTGCAGGGAAAGGCTATGTTATTTTGTCACCTAAGTTAACCTTAAAAGATGTCTTACATGTTCCTAATTTATCATGTAATCTGTTATCCATTACTAAATTAACAAAGGATATAAATTGTCAAGCTAACTTCTTTCATTCTCATTGCACTTTTAAGGATTTGAACACGAGGAAGATGATTGGCAATGCTAAGGAGAGTGGAGAACTCTATTATCTTGACAATGGACTCGACTTTAAAGACCAACCAAAAACAAGTACCTGCTTTGAATCTATTTTTGTTTCTTCTAATAATGATGATATTATGTTATGGCGTTTACAGTTAGGACATCCTAGTTTTCCGTATTTGAAACATTTGTTTCCTAAATTATTTTCTAAGAAGGATCCGTCTTTATTTCATTGTGAAACTTGTGAATTTGCTAAACATCATCGTTCTTCTTTTTCTATACAACCATATAAACAATCAAAACCGTTTGCAGTTATTCATAGTGATGTTTGGGGTCCTAATAGAATAAATACATTTTCTAATAAAAAATGGTTTATAACTTTTATTGATGATCATACTAGAATTTGTTGGGTTTATTTGTTGAAAGAAAAATCGGAAGTTGGACAGGTTGTCAAAAATTTCTTTAAAATGGTGCACTTATATCGGATAATGATATAGTGTTGTCACAAAATTTTGAGACTTATATTGATGCACCAAAAGAAAATGCCCAAGAATCCATATTGGAACTCAATCCACTTAGGAATGAGGTTTCGACAGATTCGGGGGCGACAATTTCAAATCAAAATCACAATGATCAAATTCTTGATCTCAATAATAATGAAGGACCACCTGAAATGCCACAACATAATGACTCAGATAAGGAGACACAAAGCAGGTTTACTAAAATTAACCCTACTTGGAAGGGAAATGTCTTTGAAAGAAGAAACCATAAACAGAGAAATGAATGACCCATTCTCCGACCCTTCCAAGATTCTGAACCAATAGATAATCCAACACATCATCTTGATACTGGTAAGTCTTCTTCTATTCTTAACAGTCATGTCGAGTATCCTGATATAGACATTAGAAAACCTGTTAGATCATGCACTAAATATCATTTGTCTAATTATGTGTCATACTCAAAATTGTCTTCTTCATTTGCTGCATTTACCTCTAAGTTGTCTGATGTAGAAATTTCAAAAAATATACAAGAGGCTCTAAAAATTCCAAAGTGAAAGGAAGCTGTTCTTGAGGAGATGAGAGCTCTTGAGAAGAATCAAACTTGGAGAGTCATGACGTTACCTACAGGAAATAATACTGTTGGCTGTAAATGGGTATTTACGGTGAAATATTATTCTGATAACACAGTTGAAAGATACAAGGCACGCTTGGTTGCTAAAGGGTTTACTCAAACATATGGTATTGATTACTCAGAGACTTTTGCTTATGTTGCCAAATTAAATACTATTAGAGTTCCCTTGTCCTTGGCAGTGAATTTAAATTGGTCTCTTAACCAACTTGATGTAAAGAATGCTTTTTCTGAATGGTGATTTGGAGGAGGAAGTATACATGGATAGCCCACCTGGCTTTGAAGATAAATTTGGTTCAAATGTGTGCAAACTACAAAAATCCCTTTATGGTCTCAAGCAACCTCCAAGGGCTTGGTTTGAAAAATTCACTCGGTCGGTCAAAAGGCAAGGATATATGCAGGGACAATCAGATCATACTCTGTTCATGAAGTTCTCTAATGTTGGTAAAATTGCAATTCTAATTGTATATGTAGATGATATTATTCTCACGGGAGATGACATTGTTGAGATGGAAAGATTGAAGAGAAATTTGACAAAAGAATTTGAGATCAAAGATTTAGGCGCGCTTAAATATTTTCTTGGTAAGGAAAGTTGCTCGCTCAAAATTGTTTCTCAAAGAAAATACATCGTAGATCTCTTGGAAGAAACTGGGATGAGTGGGTGTAGACCAGCAGATACTCCTATGGAATTAAATGCTAAACTTTGGGAGAAAGGCAGTGTTCCTGTTGAGATTGGAAGATACTAGAGGTTAGTCGGTGGACTTTTTATCTAGCCCACACTAGACCCGACATCGCTTTCTTTGTGAGTGTTGTAAGCCAATTCATGCATTCTCCCTATGAAGAACACTTGGAGGCAGTTTATCGAATCTTAAGGTACTTGAAATCCAATCCTGGAAAGGGTTTGTGCTTCAAGAAAACTAATGACAAAGAAGTCTCTATATTTACAGATGCTGATTGGACAGGATCAATTACTGATAGAAAATCCACCACTGGATATTGTGCCTATGTTTGGGGAAATTTAGTTACTTGGAGAAGTAAGAAACAAGGGGTTGTTGCTCGAAGCAGTGCAAAAGCTGAATTCAGAGCAGTGGCTCAAGGAATCTGTGAACTTTTATGGATTCGTAAACTCTTGGGCGAACTGAAAATGAAAGTTGACTCACCCTTAAAATTGTTCTATGATAACAAAGCAACAATAAGTATAGCTCACAACCCTGTACAACATGATAGAACCAAGCATATTGAGATTGACCGCTATTTCATAAAAGAAAAAATTGATGCTGGAATTATATGTCTGCCATTTGTGACTTCCAATCAGCAAACTATTGATATCTTGACAAAAAGTTTGGCAAGATCCAATTTTGAGCGACTTATAGCCAAGTTGGGCATGACAGATATCTATGCACCAACTTCAGGGGGGTGTTGAAGAATCAAGAAAAATCAGATTTTATTCTCTTTTATTTTATATTATTATGTTTATTTTTATTTTATGACTCTATCATTATTACTCAGTATTACTATTGTAATTTCTTTTCTTATATAAACAGTTTAGGGCTGTAGTAATAAAATATGAAAGTATTTTGTCTTTTACTTTTTTCACTTACCTAAATTTATTATTTCTTAATATGTGTGTTCAACAGTAAAAGAATCAAAGTTCGGGGACAGAGGGAGTAAATGAGAAATTCATTGTCATGTGTGTTACCATGTCCCATCTATGGCCCAGGCCCATGAACATTACTACTTGTGCAGTTTTGTCAGCTTTTCAAAGCCACTGGGTAGAACAAGAGGGAACAAGTTGAAGGGCAATGCATTTGAGAGCAGAACACAAAATAGGGCACCAAGGGGTTGTCAAATTTGTGAGTTCTCGAGTTTTCCACCTATAAAAGACGAGTGTTTTGGGCAGCATAGGGGGGTTGTTTCTCTTGAAATTTGGGCTTTAAGTCTAACTAAATCCCAAAAACCAGCTCCAGAGGTGAGAGATTGTTCGAGTCTTATAAAGTTATAAACACTAGTTTTAGCAATATTTCTAGTCAATATGGAATCTCAACAGTTCCATTCCACTAATTCTGCACCTCAACATGACATCCCATACAACCTCACCAAATCATGCTTTTGGGCATGATCAAGATTGCTTAGTGTAGCAAAAGTCAGAATCAAGCAATCTCACAATTATGATGACAATTTTAACTTTTGAATTTCATCAGAGAATAGGAATCAAAAGTCTAGTGGGTGCACATGGATATTCCAACCGCTTTAGTACACACTTTAGATGACCAACTTTGACAGTGAGGGGTGTGTTGAGAGTCTCACAATTACTAGTGTTGAAGAATCAAGGGAAATCAAATTGTATTCTCTATGATTTTATTTTCTGCTCTTTATTTTTAATTTTAATGATTATATCATTATTACTATTGTAATCTATTTTCTTATATAAACAGTCTACAATGGTAGTAATAATAAATGAAATTATTATTCCATTACTTTCTTCATAGTATCTAGAGCTCTAAGTTAGGGATCTATTGTAAAGTGGTCTACAGCTTTGCGGGGCTCGGGCTATATAATAGTGTTAAAACTTAAACTCAGCATATGTTTTTAACTTTTTATTATTGCTTGATTGTACAATATCCTAGGCTAACTGTTAGTAGTCCTAGTCAATACAACTTTCTAGACATTGAATGTAACTATTGCAGCAACATTATAAATAACCCAAATTCAAATCCCACCAACTGGTTAATGCATTATGCTCTTACCCATTATGCCAACTATTGACGATTGATCGACCAACTATTTATAATTCTTGTTTCAATAGATTCCTGAATTTTTTGTAATACTTTTCCATAGAGTAGAAGAATAAAGGAAAATCATATTTGATTCTTTATGATTTTATTTTATTCTCTATTTTTACTTTTATGATTTTGTCATTATTAGTCATTATTACTATTGTAATTTCTTTTCCTATATAAACAGTCTAAGACTATAGTAATAAAATATGTAAGTATTATTCAACTACTTTCTTCAACTAGAGATATGACTATGACAGTGCTTATAAAGCTTTGTAAGTCCTCACCTTATGCACCAAGTTTGTGGTAAGCCCAAATTTTAGTTATATACCTTGAAATTGTGAACCCAGTGATACATTGAATCAGCAACAAGCAATGTTAGTTGCAAAAGGGTACATTAAAACTTGTAGAATAAAATGTTATGAGATATTTGATCCAGTTGCAAAAATGACCACTATAATAAGAACTACACAACATTGAAGTTGTAAAGCCTTCCTACATGAAGACTTAGAGGAAGGAGTGTATATAGAGATGTTCCTCATATTCGATTCCATTAGAGGAGGAAACAAGATGTACAGGATAAGAAGTTTATATACAAGTTGACGCGTCCCAACAGTTTGTGGCAGGCACACACTGGCTCGATTGACAACTCCTCCACAACTAACAGCCCTACAGGTAATGGCAAACCCATATCAAATGGCGGTCAAGGAGACGGCCAAGGAGGTGGCGATGGAAGAGGTGTCGGAGGCTGTCCCGACAACCATCACAACGACGGCTATGGCGGCGACTTAAACATGTGGTCATGGATTTGATTCTTGGCTAGTGTGTATGGAATAGCATTTGTTGGGAGATGTCAGGCTCTCAAATGAGTCTATGTACCTCAAAAGAATAGTCTCTAGCGTTCGGCTGGAGGATACCTTGGGCAACAACAAAAAATTATGTTCAACAAGATTGGGAAGCTTGGGTGTAAGGCTACTGATCATTGAGCAACATCATTGTAATTCATTTCATGCATCACCCAAAGGTAACACACTTGCAAGCCTGGATCACATTCCACAATATCTTAAAACCATGTTAGGAAGATTACTACTGGGAAGGAAAAAAATCTATCCATGGAAGTGAACACAAATGCTAATTTTGTAGGCTTAAATATTCATAGAAAGTAAACATTAAGTAATTGTATGTTTTCTAGGTGGAAATTTGGCCATGGAGGAGCAAGAAATAAAGAATGTAATTGCTCGATCAAGTACAAAGACTTCAAATTTTACAACGGTTACCTTAACAGTGTATGAATCATCAACCAAAAGATTTGGAGACTTCAAATCTCTATGAACAATGGGAGGCTTCATTTGATGAAGATAATTCATTCCACTTGCCTAGACACATATGACATCTCAAAAAGTCTTGGTAAAAGTAGTATTTTCTGTCTGAGGACAAAAAAATCAGAAATTGTAAGACTAGCAGTTGTGGTCAATAAATACATACCACATCGCATGCCATACTTAGACGACGCTTCTCGCTGATTGAAGATCCAATACTTGGCATCTGCAGAAGTTCATACAAGCTGCCTCTGCAATTCAAGGAAACTATTTGCTTAAAAATATTATAACCTTTAGCCTAAAATCACTGCCAACCACAAAATGTGAAAATTGTGTCAGGAAATTATTGCACCTTGATAAATATTCTGTTACAATTGATAATTTTGGCGGTTGGATTACGGCACCCATTAGAAGTACAATGTTTGGATGACGAAGGCGCTTCATGAGTGTGACCTATGAAATAAACTGGGATACTGAAGTAAAATCAACGAGGACAAAAATGAATATGTGAAAATGTAATATAAAACACTAAAAATGAACATCAATAAAAACAAAAATAAATACCTCATTCAGAAATTCTTCAAATCGTTCAGAATCAAAACCTTGCACCTTAAGTATCTTCACAGCAACATCCTGAATGGGAACACAGTATTTGGTAATCGGATTGTACCCATAACCCCAACCAATGCAGAAAGAACAGCATGAAAACATTTAAAAATGAAATTGTTAAAATTCAGTGTATGATTTAATTATTCCTTGATTGTGCAACAACCTAGGATAGTTGTTAGTAGTCCTAGTCAATACAATTTCCTAGGCATTGAATGTAATTATTGCAGCATCATTATAAATAAGGTGTGTGATCTCATTAGATACACATAAATCACATATTTTACATGGTATTAGAGCAGGTTCTGATTATGTGACCCGCCACTATGTTTCACTACTGCTGCCGCCAGCAGCACCACCTTTTTTCAATCTTTCAATTTTTTGTCTTCATACAGTCAGTCATCTGTTGCCGTCAACTTCGGCAGCCTTTCAAGAAACCAGCCACAACGCTACAGCTTCCTCAAAAGCGCTGCCTTGACTGTGTATTTTTCCAGTGACTTTTTTTTTTCTTTCAAACACAATTGTGCTTTACACCAGTTGTCACTGTTTTGTTCCTTTTTTTTTTACTCTGTTACAGTGGTGCCAACACCAGCTGCCCATTTTCTAGTGTGCATCCAAAACCAACAAACACCGCCACGCAATCCTCTGACGAGCACGAAGATGCTTTTCCCATCGCCAACTGACATTGCACATACTGTCACGCATGTCCGTCTTCCCTATGTGTGGGTCCCACGCATGTATGTCTTCTCTATGCGTGAGAGCGCATGCACCTATCTTCGGCCACCTTCTGCAGGTCTTTTCATGATTTGGTGATTTTTCAGCAACCTCTCAAATTTCAACTCCCCTTTTCCGCATTGTATTTGTTGTTGTAATAACTTAGTTTCATGGACAAGGGACCATTTGCCCAAACAATCATTTTATTCCCACCAATGATCAATCTAGTGGTGACTCTATTCCCACATATGAATCAAACTAGCGGTGCCTTTAATTCCCACCGATGATCAATTCGGTGGTGACTCTATTCCCACATATGAATCATATTAGTGGTGCGTTTTATTCCCACCAATGATCAATCCAGTTGTGACTCTTCAAACATGAATCATTAATGGTCCCTTCTCTTCTCAAACTAGTCCAACAGTTGTCAACTTTAGTTTTTTTTTTTTTTGGGATAAAATGTTTTGATGTAACAAACTTAAAGCATAGTACGCTTTAACTTGAGAGGGAGTGTTAAAATTCAGTATATGTTTTAATTATTCCTTGATTGTGCAACAACCTAGGCCAATTGTTAGTAGTCCTAGTTAATACAATTTCCTAGACATTGAATATAATTATTGCAGCATCATTATAAATAGGAAGGTGTGTGATCTCATTTGAGACACAAGAAACACATAAATATTTTACACAAATAATAGCTGCCACAGCAGTAAGTTGTTCATCTACATTGTCGTGTTGTACATCCTCCCCTAAATACCTTGAAGAAGTTGTATCCTATTTTATTTAAATAGTGAGTTTGTTAGTTTTCTAAGCAGTAAACACCATCAAGAAACTTATTCACCTAGAGTCAATAAATGGGTGCACCTCATTTTTTGGTTGTTCACTTGTATGCTCTGTAGATGATTACTCTCGTGCTACATGGCTTTACACATCCATGCAAAAGTTTCAGCATCATTCGTGAAACACCATGTATCTTCATCACTTCTCAACAAAAATATGGAGGCTCAAAGAAAAATCAGACACTTACTTTAAGTTTCCCAGGCTCTTTTGTTTCAAATGGAAGTCTCTAAACCTTTTCAAATTGATGCAGTTTCTACAGCATGTTATTGAGTCGATCAACTACCTTCTTTTGCTATAGATGGTCTCTAAACATAAATATTTTACAGAAATAATAGCTGCCACAGCAGTAAGTTGTTCATCTACATTGTCGTGTTGTACATCCTCCCCTAAAGACCTTGAAGAAGTTGTATCCTATTTTGGAAACCTATCTGTTTAAATAGTGAGTTTGTTAGTTTTCTAAGCAGTAAACACCATCAAGAAACTTATTCACCTAGAGTCAATAAATGGGTGCACCTCATTTTTTGGTTGTTCACTTGTATGCTTTGTAGATGATTACTCTCATGCTACATGGCTTTACACATCCATGCAAAAGTTTCAGCACCATTCGTTAAACACCATGTATCTTCATCACTTCTCAACAAAAATATGGAGGCTCAAAGAAAAATCAGACACTTATTTTAAGTTTCCCAGGCTCTTTTGTTTCAAATGGAAGTCTCTAAACCTTTTCAAATTGATGCAGTTTCTACAGCATGTTATTGAGTCGATCAACTACCTTCTTTTGCTATAGATGGTCCAATTCCTTACTTTGACTCTTTCCATCTTAATCCTTATTTGCTTTTCCTCTTAGATTTTTTTTATTGGACATGCTTTATATAGAATGTTCATTTTCAAGTCTCTTAGTTGGATACTCATTCTCTCTGGTGTATTTTATTAGGATACTCTCCCCACTAAAAGAGTCAAAGATGTTATTTACCTAGTTTGCATTGTTATCTTTGGTGTAAAGGTCATGGACATGCCAATATTACGAGCTTCACTTATGCTGACTGCGTTGATCCCCTTTTGTTAGGATCCACTTATAACCACGGTGTTCTTCTTGAAAACAACCCCATTTATCAGAGAAGAGGCAGTGTTGTAACTTGATCTAGTCTAAGAATATCAGGCAATGGCACAAGTTACATTTGAATTGATGTGGACGGTGTGTATCAAGTCATAGAGGAATGGGGTCAATTGTCCACAAAAGATTAATTAGTTTGCTATATATTTTATAAAGCTGGGTTCATCATCCCTCCTATATTGTGCTTTAATTTTCTTTTCTTTTTTGGGCACAAAGGAGGTTATTGTGCTTTAATTTTCAGTATAAATAAATATGGAGATAGGAAGACTAAACAACACTCGGTTAATCATTCTCATTCTACAATTTTTCTGACAATAATAATGACAGCAACATCATGAATATTCGTATCTTTTTAACGAGGACACATGAATAAGTACTAAGGAGAGACGTGAAGAAATAGATGCTTACAGAGCCACGCCAGTCCGCACGAAGAACTGTTCCAAATGACCCTGAAAAACAGTTATTGTTGCTCTTATTTTACTGTTTCATATTAGATTTTCTCTCAAGACACAAAGACTGCTAGGGTAGAATTGGGAAACTTTTTACTCAATATATCTTGCACAAGGTTTCAAATAATGTACCTGTCCCAATGTTTTCCTTCAGAATAAGTTCACTCCATGGAATGTCCAGATCCTCCTCCTCACGACTTGAATAATTCACTTCTGACTGGTTTGCTTCATTGAAAGACATGTGTTCCTCTGTACCAGGATCTACATGAGATGACATATCAAATTAGGATAATCCAGTGCCATTATAACAGAAAACAAAGAATACAGAGCATTTGAGCTTATTTATTAAAAAACAGATTATGCATAATAAATATCAGAAGGTATGATCTGTTCAATGAGAAGGAGATTGTTCATTCTTTCTACTCCTCCTTTTATTTTTGATAGGAAGGATGATTCTTTCTTACTCAAAGCAACTATTTGGTTGTTCCGACCAGCATAGCTTGCACCAAACATTTCAGTTTGCTGTAGATCCATTCTGTCACTACACTCAACTCTATCTCCTGTCATGATGAGAATCAGCAATTTTAGAGGTGTATCACTATGGAGACAGTAGAAAGTAATAGAATAATACTCTTTTATCTTATTACAATAGTCTTGGACTGTTTATATAGGAAAATGAATTCCAATAGTAGTTGTCCCATTAATTAGGACTAATAATGATAGAATCAAATATACTAAAAATAGAGAGAATAAAATAAAATAAAATCATAGGGAATCAAATAATATTTCTTGATTCTCCTACACCCTTTAAGCTTGTGCATAGATAACTGTCATGCCAAGTTGAATATTCTAGAAATATGTAAGAGAATAAGGAAATATGTTATTCCTATATTTACAAAATATATTATTTAATTTAAATATCAACAACTTTTAACTTTATAATAAGCAACAAAATAATAAACTAAATGATGTAACATGTGATTTGCATATGGTAACTTTTAACTTGTCAATAAAAACCAAATGCAGCAGTTAATACTTGAGGTGATAGCTCAGTGGTAAGAGTTAGCCTTGTTACCTCAAGGTACCGAGTTCATATCCTCTCAGGCACAATTGTAAAATTGGCCATTAGTGCTACTTTGATTAATAAAAATTTCCCCCTTCCCCAAGTTTTAAAAAAAAAATGCAGCAGTTGATATTTGAAAATTCAGAGGTATAATTATAAAAGCCCAGGTGATGAAATCTAAGAGAAAAGGAAAAAAGAGATAGTTATTTTCAGTATGATGGCAAATGAAAGGTTACCTGGCTTTTCTCAAGACTCTAATTGCACATGATAATTATTTTATTTAAAAAACAGCATCCAGAAAAGCAAAGAAAATAACCTGACGTGGTATCAAATACAAGATGCAGTGCTTGACTGTCCAAGAAATACAGTCGGGCTAATGTCTTTGTATATTCAGCTGTTTCAACTGGCTTGAACCTTGGATGACATAATGGTGAAGGGATCAAAACTGAAGACGCAGAATTCACTGAAGAATCAGGTTGACATGTTTCCCCAGGCCTTCCTACTAAATCAATCATATACTCCCTGGAAAGGTGTACACAGTATTCTTACTTTAATTTTTTTTTTATGATAATAAAACCATGTTGCAGACGTATTACACATAATAAGAGATTGATGTCAAAGTTGTCTCCAGTTTTCCTAAATATTTGAAAGAAGCCAGTGACAAAATATCATGTCAAACTAACATAAACTGTGAATATTAGCTTGCCATCCCTGATAAATATTCATAAACACCACCTTCTATCAGCTAACATGGTTTCAGATTCCATTACTTTTGTAGATTTAATATATTTAAGTTTATATTGGGCCAAACCCATTATTAAGACAATTCACAAGCTGCAGCTTCAGTGAGATTTATTCCCAGTTTATTAAGTAGTTGTGGGCCAAGCCCATTATTAAGTAACCCTAAGAATTAATGTACTATATTATTTTGCCTACTGTTTAGAAATTTTACAAGCCACCACCGCCGCAAGTGAGAAAATCTTCACTACTTCATCTTCTTCATTTCTGCTATCTTCCTCAATGCTTTTTTTATCACAACATTTCTGCAGCTTTTCTGTCATGAACTATATTTGTGGAGTACCCAGACGCACCGAGTATGAGTACCCAGTCCAAAAAAAATAAGATACGTACATGCGTACTGTAAGCATACCCGTATTCCATACTATGGGTATTCCTCCATTTTTGCCGTACCCGTGCTTCAAACACAGGGACACAACATACTACACACATCATAATCAAACTAGAGAGCGTGGACTGTAGCCATGAAAGTAAACACTGATTTTGTTGAAGCCAAGTATAATTAACCGGATTTTTAACATCTAAAGCTTGATCGAGCTCAAAAGATACTGCGGTGGAATTTCTGGAAAGTACATGAATGATTGAAGATTGTGAGCATTGATTGTTGGCTCAACCTTTGACGCCAACCTAAGAAGTTTTTCTCATCGAGCTTCTCAGATATTTTGAGTTGAAATTTCCCCAGAGGTGATTCAAAAGAAGAAGACAGAGAACAATCACAAGAACAACATAAAAAGTCGGCGGCGAAGGCGGAGGAGAAGGTAGATTGGAATTTTCAGAGGCCATGGGACAAGGCTCTATGATACCATGTTAATTGAGAGAAAATGACAAATTAAATTTGGAATTTCATATATTCCTGTGAATCTGTTTTACTGTTGGGAGATTCACAGCATATTACAGAATTTATAGGTTGCTTATTCTGCACTCAGCTGAGGCTAATCATACACCTAGCACTAACAAAACTTGTACCACAAGTTACCAAGCTCTTAGGCAATTACAGCTGCCAGAGCTGATGTGGCACTATTCTAACTAACTAATTAAGACCCTTGTGGCACTAATACAAGTTGTTGTTATTTTATATAGTAGAAAACCCATGAGATAACAACTCAAATACTCATACAGGGCTCTGTTTTAAAGAAGTTTCATTTGTAAGGTTCGTACAGTAAACCATTTTTCTTCCTGAACATGTAAGTCTTGCCAATAACTGGGAAAAATGTATCCCTTCATTTTGGGGTACTTATGCCTCCCCTCCATCAGAATAATTTATTCACAATTTAAATAAAAGAAAACAAAAATAAAGCTCAACATATATACCCATACTGGAATATCACTTTTAAATTCAAATATCTAACAGAAATGTTCTAAAACACCCATCTTCACAATCTGACCATTTTTCACCCCAACAATCTTGCAAATAATTCACATTCGAATTTCCCGTGAAAATTTTAATAATTAATAATACAACCAACCTGTCAGAACCAAATTGCACTATACAAGAAGCGCACGTGTCCTTTCTACAGTACTTGCAACCCTTAGCAACTCGACATGGCAGGTTGATTAAGTCCGCTAACACCTGCAATTCAAATTGTTATAGGATATTCACAAGCAACATATAAACAAACTTCAGTAGTAGACTAAACAAAGAACATTCACAGTTCAGAACTCCAAGTTGTATCCATCATTATGAAATGAAGATAATAAAATAAGGAACTAAAAGACAAATGGCAATCATCTCAATAATGTCCTGACTAGAAATCAGTCAAATAATAAATAATGAATAGTACTTTGAACAGCAATGCTCGATGGACACAAAGGCCAACAGGTAAGCTTCCAATCGGAAGAACGATAGATTGCAGACAGCTTTTAAGAATTTGGGTGCATTCCTTCCAGCGTATACCTAAAAGTTCCTCGTCAGAAGATCCCCCCCTATTGAAAACAATAAGAGCTTGTTAAGAAGATATCAACACAATTGTTACTAGCCAAGACTACTGAATTTAAAAACAAAAATTGAAAACAGGTTAACAGTGAAGTTACCCCATCCTATTATAAACAAGATTTGCAAGCTGATCAGTTGCATCTTTGGTAGTAACCCAGTTAGTTGAAAGAGTTAATACTCCATTTTGCAGTTCTCTCAATCCAGGATCTCTAGACGTATCAATAGCAACCACTACAACTGACGAGTCATCACATGGCTTAACACACATGAGTGATTCAAATGATGGAATCATACCAACATTCTGCATATCGGTACTTATAGTCCATGTATATGCATCCATCCCATGGATTAGGTAAAAGCCATCTACAACTTTGTCTGAGTATTGCAAACAACCATTTACCTGCTCAATTTGAAACCACAAAAATTCCTTTTATAATTCTAGTTCAGGAAAGACGAATGAAAAAAAGTTGCGCATATCGCAATTGGTAGCACTGTAGATTAAACATTCAATTAATTAAAAGGTACATGGATGATTCCAAAGCTACTTTACGCAATCAATTGTCAAGTAAATACCCAAACTACTCATCAACAGCAAAAAATTGGGAAATTGAAGATAGATGATAGAAAAATTAAGTGTTTGGTTCTACGTAGGGATGGGAATAGACTGGGTCGAGCTAGGCTTTGCTAAGCCTGAACCTGACCTGTCAAAAAATTTAAGGCCTAAACCTGGCATGTGGCCTGTCATAGGTTTACTTTTAGGCCTGAGTCTAGCTTGATAGAAGTCTGGTATGGCATGAGTCTGCCCTTGATAGAAGTCTGGTATGGCCTGTTAGCTTACTTAAAAGCCTATTTTATTTTACCATTTTTGAATAAGTAATCAAACATATCTATAAATAGATTAACGAGTTAATATGTCAATCAAATAAAGCTCTATTTTGATATTTCATATCACATTTTGAAGAATATGACTTTATATTCATCCTACTTAAATTATATTTTATAATAATACATTTAAATATGTCAAAAACTAAATAAGATTAATATGCGTAAATTATTAAAAGTTAAATATATATAACTAAAAGGCCGGCCTAAAAGGCTTATTATGTGGCCTTTAGTCTGGTATTTTTAACTAAATAGACTTTTTTAGAAGCTTTGACCTTATCTCTTTAGAAAAAAAGTTTGACATGGACATGACGTAGGCTAGGCCATTGGCCCTTGTCGGTCAGCTTGGCCTATTCCACCCCCTAGTTCTACGTTGGCAAAAATTGATTTCAAATGAATTGATTTTGACCAAAAGTGGATTGAAGGTAAAATGATTTATGTTTGAATGCGTTCATGTGAACGTGAGGTGAGTCATAAATCCAAGACTAAAAATCAATTTTGGAGACATAAAGCTACAAACTCTAGGTTTGACTCATAGTCAATTCTAGAGAGAAAATCAATTCTACTTTAAAACAACTAAATATATCAAAATCAATTCTAGACATTAGAATCAATTTTGCATACTCCAAAAGTGGAACCTGACATAGGCTAAATCAAATCTAACTAGCACATAATAATAATAATAATAATAATAATAATAATAATAATTATTATTATTATTATTATTATTATTAATAATTATTATTATTGATAATTATTATTATTGTTAATAATAATTATTATTAATTATTATTATTATTAATTATTATTATTATTATTAATTATTATTATTA
>NC_021163.2:37278916-37333524 GCF_000331145.2 Cicer arietinum | reverse complement strand
AGAAGAGGTGGGATCGAAATCCAACAAGTAATTGGAATGAGCGGCAGAAGCTGAGTGAGATGAAATGCGTAGCGCCAGTGCCAGTTGCAACTGATAGCTCTCCTCTGTTTGTTTAGCCCAGCTCTTGAAAGAACCTTCTTCTTTTTCTACTTCTTCATTCACTTCTTCGTTGTGCATCCTCGTCCTCTCAGATTCAGATTCACGTTCACGGTGACCACAGCCGTACATTTCCTATCGCAGTCTTCACTAACTTCTACGCATACACCCAACTTTCCTCTTCAGACTACTGCTTCCTTTCTCTTTATCCCTTTCATTTTTCCTTTTTTTTTTTTTTGCCAAACGTATGGGTCCGCTTCTTATTAAAAGAAATGATTTTTTTTATAATTTCTTGGCGTCATGTGAAGTTTCACTCACGGGAGTCTCATGTCCCGCACGAATTATTATTTACTAATAAAATTTTGACTTAATCAAATTTAGTTCTCTTATTTTTAGTTTATTAAATTTTGGTTTATTTTTTATTTTTTAATTAAAAATTAGAGACGTCGCATATTATAAATAATGTATAATATTATATGATAATGTAAAATGATATTAAAATTAAAATAAAATATTGTAAAAATTTAACTTTTAAATTTAAAAATTATTTATATTTATAATTTAATTAATAACGTATGAATAATTAATGTATATCTAAATGGTTCTATATCGTAGAATTGTATCTCACATTATTTAAAATGCATCAAATAGTTAATTTTTAAAATAAATAAACTAATTTCGTGAATTGATAAAAATAGAGAGACAAATTTGTAATTAAACCTATAATTTTAGTTAAAATCTAAATTATAATAATTTGATATATAAATTTTTTTATAAAAGAAATAGAATTTAATTTATATATATTATGTAAAGAATTTTTACATTATCAATCAATTATAATTAGTTGGATCATTAATAATATTTATTTTTATCATAATTACAAAAAAATCATTCATATGATTGATTGTGATTTGACGATTGTGTAAAAAATATTATATATATTAATTAAACTCAATGTAATATCTATAAAAATTTGAGTATAAAGGATGTGAACCAGTAATTTAAAATAATTTTACAATTTCATTTCTATGTATTGTATAATATTTAAATCAACGAACGACAACTATTTAACTATTTGATATCATGGCAAATTATAATTAAATGATACTATAAAGTTATTTTAGATTGTCTAAACATTAACTTTATTCTCCATAAAATTAAGTTTGATACAAAAAGAAATAAAGATAGCTAGGCAGAGGTGTCTTGGAAATAAATACCATCATCTTAAACGATGTAAATATTTACTTATGTATTTATAAAATAATAAAAAGTTGAATCTATAAAAAAATTATACAAAAGAAAATGGGATATTAATTCTATAAGAAGTAGAAGATTCATGTTATTCAAGGAAAAATATTTATCATAATTATTTATTATATTTAAAAGAGAAGACTCATATTTTGAACAAAAATCTAAATATTAGATAAAATAAATTAGTTGTTTTTACTCAAATAAATAATAATAATAATAATAATAATAAAAGTAAAAATAAAAATTCATTTTTAAAAATAATGCAACAATAATTGAAAGAAAAAACAAAATTAAATGTATTAAAATAATCGCAACATAAATTAATATTGATCTGCAGTATTTGTATGATAATAGAAATAGAAACAAAACAATTAAAGGTTTAGAAAAATGTAGGTATTACTTATAAGAATAAATTGAAATTATTAGTTACCCATTAAAAACTATTTTAATTTGCATATAAATAATTCTTTAATTTTAATAGTGACACGTGTATTATATTATGGATGAAAGTTGTGTGGGACCTAGGATTTATAAATATAATAATCAAATTATTTTGTATATAATATAGATAGATGAGAGTATTCGTAGTTTCTTACTATTTGAATTAATTCTATTTGAGATACAGTGACTAATAAATGCGAATATCTTTATCACTATAGATTTGAATTTCGATTCATTACATTGTAAGAGTTAAATGTAACATCCTAATTTTTAATTGTTTAAGTGTTTTTTTTTTAACAATTTAAAAAAATAATATGTCGTAATACAAAACGATCATAGTCATAAATAATTGCATCATAAATATACCAACAACTTAAAGATAGTTTTTGGGACAATAATTTAAAGTATACAAATAGAAAATACATCGGGGTTATGAAACATATCAAACATTGCTTCTATCTTTGGGGTATTATCGGCAGACACTTGCACATAAAAACTGCTCCAAGAATACTATCTCCCATGGCCATGTCAAAAAAATGAAACATGGATCCACCGAAAAGTCAACTATCAAGTTATATCATAGATCTAGTTATCCCAAAATAAAATAAGTACAACCACTAAAAGAACAACACTAAGACCCTATACAACCAAAAACTAATATGATCATCTCTAATAACTACAGTAACAAGGGTGACCTCCAGACACTACACAAGTTCCTTCTGACGCAACCTCTCTCCTCAAAGTAATTTCACCCTCCTTATCAGCTATAGATGGATCAGTCTCCTCAGAAGTCAGGTCTACCCACGAGATAGGTGGTTTCGGCAGCGTTGGAATCTCATAACAACTCACTACCTAAGTGACAGTCAGTAGAGAATCATTCACCGAAAGTGGAAGCTCTAGCTCGACCCTCCTAAACGGTCCCACAATATCTCTTCCTGTTGGCATCGACCCTTTATTCTTCCTACTAGTCGCCGGTCCAACCATTGTATCCCCAGCTCCTATAGTGGCTTTCGTCTCAACTCTAACTAAGACATCATCTGCATCTTCCCATGCTCAATTCACCTCGAGCACCAATCCTGAGGGTATCGGATAGTCGATCCTCTCGTGAGTGAGCTCCACGAGATATACTGCCTCAGCTCTCCTACGTGTCCTCACCACCCTCCTTGTATACAAATATCATATTATAACAAACATGAGTTGTGTGTCAACCACCCTAATACAATGTCTATATGCCAATGCACATGATTCTGGAATTTCTAAACCATCATCGAGGAGCGTAAATCATAAATGTACCGCCTCTCACAGACCAGTACTAATTACCGATGTGTCATCTATCACATATTAGCACGATTTATCATAGTGAAGTCTATCACAACCCTACATGACTAAAAATCCTCGTAAGGATAAGATGGATCAATCAACTCATGGGACCATCATGTGGCCTATCACGATCACCACTAACACCGTATCCCATCACGATCACAACTAGTTATGAAATGTATGAGTATACTCTAACTCTTTCACAACAATCATTATGTAAATTGTAGCTATTAAAAGACTCCTCTTTTAATACTCATTACACACTAATAATTCTTCATACTTTTCACATAGCATACTCAAGACATATTCTCCTTAATAAAATTCATAGCATGTAGCAACATGTATTATTACTCAAGAATGCATAATCACAACAATATTAATCATCACATATTCACACATCAATCACACATATAAGGTCCTTATGTGCAAACTAAAAAATTGGAAGGAGCTCTTACCTTAATTATAGCTTTTTCAATTGTTATCACTACCACAATCAAACACAACGAAATATCTCGTTCGTGCTGACACCTTCAATCAAATAGTGTTTGACTTAATCAAATTAATCCCTGAAACTTTAACTATCTTTCAAACCCTTTCTTACTTCTAACTCCCTTAGAGTATATTTCACTAAAAGAGTTTACAATGAGTAAAGACTAATAGTATTATTATCCACGACACACTTTCAACATATAAAACATATTTTTAGAAATTAACATCCTTTAATTTTTTAGTGAATTCACTAACAATTATTCGAAAACATTTTAAATTATTTTTATCAAAATTTTACACACAACCACAATTTTTTCTCAAATTTGCCATAACTAATCTTTTTTCCCTCAAATAACTACAAGTTTGATTCACTACATTTTTTAAAGACTAAAAGTATAATCAAAGTCTTTACCTCATAACAACATAATCACACAAAATAAATATCAATGAATATTTTTTTTTAGTTTCAAAGTTCTAATTCTTTAAAATATTTTCATCCTTTTCAAAATATACATTTTTCAACAAAATTTGTATTTTAATTCATGAAACTTGGAATCTTAAAAAAAAAATTCTAACTCAAGACTTTAATCTTTACTTAGTAAATTTGAAACTTTAATTAAAATCATAACAATTATTGTTGGAAAGGAATAAACTAAGAAAAATCATTTTTCTTTAATCACAACAATAATATTAGTATTTCGAAGTTTTCTCCACCACTAACTCGGTGTCAACGGTCTCGATTCATTTTCTAGACTCAAGGAGCTAACTACGTAAACATAAAGATTCATAACAATTTTGTCCACCACCAAAATTTATCCAACCACATCTTAATTTTTAAATTAAGTCTTTTTATCTTTTAAGTTATATCACTCAACCATTAGAGCACAAAAATTTGAGTTAGTAAAATAATGTAAACTTTGTCTTCTTAAACTCAGTCCAAGAGTAATTAGAAGAGTAATATTTTTAATTCTAAACATTTTAAGGGCAATTTAACTTTTTGCTCAAACTCTTTAACTTAGTTAAAATTTGAACTTTTTCACTACTTTAACAACTCTAAATTTTCTTGTAAAATTTCAACTTCAGCTTAAAATCATTTATTTAAAAACAACTCATTACATAACTCAAATACATCTGAAAATCAATCAATTTGTTTTTTTGAAATCTAAAAATAGTCTAACAACAAAAGTATCATCTTTAACCTTCGTTAATACAAGAACATTTCAAAATAAAATCTTCTTTACTCATACACATAGATCACTTTTTTTTCCCAATAAATAGAGATTTCTTTTTTGTTAAAGTACCTCATACTAAAAAGAAAAACAAAGGAAAAACATCATCTACACAACACAAACTATTTAGAGAGGAAAAAGAAGGGTTTTTGTTCATTTCATTTTTTTTCACTACAACAAGAACACAAAACAAATGGATTGTAACTAAAAATCCCACTATTTTCCCCAACACAAGCATGCCCATAATATTCCAAGAATAGGAGGAGAACAAGATTTTATTACCTCAAACAAAATGGTACACTAGTTTCCCCTAATAGAGAGAACAAATTTGTCTTTCAAAATTTTCCTTAAACAAAGCTTGCATCAAGGAGGAAAAGGGTGATTTGTGTTCTTGTCAAAGCACCAAACTAGTTAAGAAAGAATGGAGAAGGAGGAAAACAGACTGAGGACAATGTAAGATGGAGCTCACTACACACTAAAAGGTTGGGTTCATTCCTTCATTTTTTTTTTAACTTACAAACAAAAAATAAATAAATACATTATAATTAAATATTTATTTAGGTATATTACTATAATTATCATTATATCATCTAATCACTTTTACACACATCACATCACTCACTTCTCAATCTAATTTAATAAAAATATTTACTCTTGTTGTAACTCAATTGACAGATGGATTTATCAACACGTGACATTTAAAAAAAAATTGTTCGGTAATAAAGTCTCTGTAACTTAATTAAATTATACTCTAATAAATAATTTTAATCGGGTCTCCAAAGATATATATATATATATATATATATATATATATATATATATATATATATATATATATATATATATATATTTTGGTACTTAATTCACAAAATAAAAATTGGGCTATAGGCCTAAGAAATTCAACACAAAATACACTAAAATTGCATAAATTAGAGTTTAGAAAATTCAGGGTCTTACATTAAGCCTATTTTGCTAAACTCAACTTCGTCTTTAGGGTTTACTCTTTTATTGTGCGTAATATATATGTGTGGTAATTTTATGTGGTCGAGAATTTTAGTCCTCTCTTTGTTGGTCAATAAACACAACAAATAGAGGGTTTGAATTGTGTTTCTAGTTTTTGTAAATATTTCGAATGACTTAAAACTAAAGTGATAAAACATAAATGATAAATAAATGACTCAACAATTTCATTTTGATTCACCACTAACTCAGTAGCTATATTCAATTTCTTTCTTTGAAGGTTTTAATCCACTATAATTAGAACTTACACTTGAACACTTGCATAGTCACAATGACTATGTGCAGTCTTCTTACATCCAACTTTGTATCGTCAAGTTGTTGAGGAAAGGGCAACTACTATCAAACTGAGTTTACAAGTTCTAATAAGTTTTCTCAACTTTCATCTTAATGTTGTCAAGTCGTTGAGGAACACAATCAGCCACTACCAGACTTGATTGCAAAGAAAAAGTATTTATGGGTTTCAGAATTTTCTCTCTAACTAGAGTGCGTTTGTAAAATAAGCTCTTAGGTTTTTCTTTCTCACCACTTAGATAAATTTGACAATTTGAGATTAATTTACTTTGGATGAATGTTATAAGTTGTTGTGATTGAGTGTGTTGTTTGAATTCATAATCGAGTTCTATTTATAGAAGCCTTTGCATCATTGCTTTTGTCCTTCAAAGTATGGTTGAAAGTCCTTCAAGGAATGGTCTTTATGTCCTTCATGGTATGATTTGTTTGTCCTTCAACATGGTGATGGTGATTCATTGTCTTCAAAATTATAACCGTTGAGTTCAATTCTAGTGGTTGAACATAAAACTAAAACATATAATTTTTTCTAAGTATTTCTGGAATTTCAGTTTTGCTAAAACAAACTATACTTGATCAGAGGAAAATAACACCCAGAAGCATGATCACTGGACCAGAGGCAGGAATAACCAGATGCACATTTAATGAACTAGTGGCAAGAACACCAAAAGCATAATTATTGAACCAGAGGCAGGAGCACCACATGCACAATTATTGGATCATAGGCAAGCACCAGAATCAAGTTTGTTGGACCAGAGGCAAACACCATAATCATGATTTCTTGACCAAAATCACAAGTACGAGAGGCATATTTTATTGAATAGAATCAGGGACTAGAAGCATACTTTTCGTGAGACCAGAGGCGAGAACATCATAAGCATGATTTATTGACTAGAGACAATGATCATAAGCAATATTATTTTACTAGAAAGATGGATCGAAAGTAGTTTAACTTGACCAGAGGCTAGAACATTAGAGTCATGATTTCTTGACCAGAAGCGGCTTCACTTGACTAGAGGTAAGGACCAGAAGCAACTTCACTTGACCAGAAGCATAGAGCAACCAAAGGCAGAATTACTGGACTAGAAGCAAAGACCAGAGGCAAATTTTAATCGACCAGAGGCAACAACTAGAAGCAAATTTTGTTGAACCAGAGGCAGGTTTACTAGGTTGGCTAGAGGAAATAACCATGTTAGAGTGTTGACTTTTACCAAATGCATTGACTTTTTCCAACATTAACTTTTTTTACCATAATTGTTGACTTTTTTCCAACATTGACCTTTTCTAAACATTGAATTTACCAAAATGTTGACTTTATATGGTTGTAATGTTGACTTTTCTAGGTTTAACTTTTGCCGCGACTTTTTTTGGGCGTTGACTTTTGCCATATTGTTGACTTTCACCAGAGGCAATGAAAGTCAGATTCTTGCTTCATCTCCAGAGGCAAACTATCAAAGGCAATTGGTTAGATGCAATTTGGCGAGAAGCTTGATTGCTTCACTAGAGGCAGACTTTCCCAAAATATATTTTACTTCATTAGAGGTAGACTTTTAACAGATGTATTGAGAGGAGAACTAAATTAGATGCAATCTTTGGAAAACCTTCTTGTACCATCAAAGGTAAAGGCAATCTAATGTTTGTATCATCAAAGGCAGAGTTTTAGAGGCTTTTTTCACTAGTTTTGAATGGGGAATTTTTCATGTCTTTTTGAACAATCACCTGAGGGTATATTATAATATCCTACATATTAATTGTGGTCTTGAAACTGCACACTTAAATGAAACATTAATGCCTAAAATTATTCTCACAAACTGATTTTTTATTATCAAAACAAGTAAGATCTTTTGTACTTTAAACACATTTTGAGCTCTGTAAGACCTGCATTTTTCTCCATAAGTGTTAGTTTCGAGGCAAAACTATTTTTAGGTGGATAGAATGTAAGACACTCGTTTTTCTTTATTATTAGTAATATGTGAAATATATATATATATATATATATATATATATATATATATTTTATAATTTCTAATGTGGTTGTAATTATTATATTTTTATTCAATTATTATTTTTTTAAAGTATATATGTGTATGACATGATGTCTTTAATTTGACTGAATATTTTGCTAAGTAATTGAAAAAAATACTTATTATAATAACAATAATAATAGAGAAAAAAAGAAGAAGTATGAATTGGGAAACATACGTTAAAAACAAAATTACATTAATTTGGAAAGTGAATATTTAGGATCGTAATGGGCTTAGGTTGAAAACAACATGTTCCCTTAAATGGTGTTGTTTGATAGAGGTTGTAGTGAATTAAAGATATTGAGGTTTAAACGTATATTAGAGACAATCCTCTTAAATGGTGTGTTAAGAATGAAATTTTTAGATTAAAGAGATGATATGTGTTTACGAGTTGTGAGTTGTAATTGGCGAGTAAGTGATACTAAACCATAAGGAAGTGAGAATGTAAGTAGTAAATCATATGAATTAGATTTTTATTCATAAGAGTAACGATGAATAAAAATCCTTTTGGAAAGAATTCGAGTTGAATTTAGTCAGAGCATTGGATCCAAAATATCGAAGATTAAAAGTAAGAACACTTTAAAGTGATTTGAGAATGATGGTACATTAAATATATTGGTGGGAACTTGTCACAAATGTTTGACTCTCTGACATGTATTGAGATTATGATAATAAACAAAATATTGTGTGGTGTAGGTTTTGATCTGTAGAGGACTTGAAGTTTTCTTTGTAGGATTAGAGTAATATCGGACTTAGTGAAGGTGATTTTAGAGTTGTAAATTTGAAGAATAATGTTAAGGAGGTTAGGCTTGATGAATTTTGAAATAATTGCAACATGATAGATAAGATCTTCTCGACGAATAAGATAAGTGCGTAATATCTAGGAACTCTTAAGTGTAAGTTTCGAGGACTAAACTATTTTTAGGTTGATAAAATATAAGACCTTCATTCTTTTATTATCTTTATAATATAATAAAGCAAATATGATATTTTGGCAAGTTTGACAAGTGTTACTTAATTAGAGTGTTTAGACAAATATAAAGTTTCTATTAATAGAAATAATTTAGAAAGAAAAAAATAAAACACAACCACCTCGTTGTGCAGATTTTTTGAAAGAAAAAAATAAAACTTCTATTTCATCATGATTTAACAGTTCTTTGAGGCGTCCGTTGAGAATCTATGGGCAAATTAAAAAAATAAAAAGAAAATTTATTGTATCGTCAGTTTATTGAAGGAAATAAGAACACTTTTTATCGGTTGAAAACTTATTTATGAATTAAAAAAGATACAATCAGTTACACCAAAGTTTTTTGAAAGGAATGGTTTTTCAAACATTTCTTTATCAACCACCGCTTTAAATTTTTACTAAAGATTACATAAATTTAATTAAAAAAATTTATTGTATTTTACTAATTGTTTGTGTGATTTCAGAATTTTATTCTTTTTCGCCATCCTCTATTAACTTTTTCTTCTTCTTTTGTCGTACTCGTTAAATGTCTCTCTTTAATAATCTTTCATTTTCGGCGTCTCCCTTATAACTATCATTATTATTATCTCATCTATACACAATTCCCTTTTAATTTTCCTTTACTAAATATTCCTTATTCATTTTTTGTATTTATCTTTATGCGATGTCTGGAAAAAAAAAACTAGATTTTGTTGCTTCAATTTCTCTGAAAAATGAATCATGGAATTTGGTTGTTAGATTTGTGCGAATGTGGTTTCTGTCTGAAACGCGATTGATTCTGATGATTGTCTCCCTCTTAAAAGGGGATTCATGGAAGTCGCTGATTACAACGACGGAGCCGAATGTGAAAAATGTCAAAATTGAGAAGGAGTGAGAATCAAGTTTCATACATAAGACTTTTGTTATTTTGTTTTGAATTAAACTATGGTAGCTTTTGTTTTGACTGAACTTTGTTAGTTTTGCAATATTAGATTCATACATTAAATTTCTATCAATTTTCACTTATGAATATTTGCATGTTATGTTTGTTTGGATATAGATTTACTATTTTTTTTAATTTTTTTTTTCAATGGTTACATTTTAATTATACTAATATACTATACATTTTACATTATAAATTTATTGTTAAATATCATGCAAATTCAAAGAAATTTAAAGGCTTCATGAAGACTATAGTGACCAAAATCAACAATTTTGAAGAATTCATGAAAGATTCATGAGTGACTCGTGAATGGTTCATGAAGACTAACATGAAAATTCAAAGTTAGAAGATAATCATAGTTTTTATGTATATTGTAATGGGAAAAATTATTTATCTTTAGTAATTAATCAACAACAAGTAGTACTAGGACGAATGATATTTTGCCTCTTGATATAATGAAGCAAAATTTATATGAATTCTTAAATGTCATGTATTATAAGTTACATATTACGCGGAGTAATAAAAATAAAATAATATTACTAACTCATCTTTAAATAAGAGTGATTTGTATTTGAGGTCACTTGCATTTAGATTATTTTACTGTTAACAAAAATTTATTTTACACTTAGATTTTTTTATTATAAGTTGTCTATTTTTTCGTGTATGAGATTGAATTGATGATAAAATTTAAAGTATGTTTTTAATGCCAATGCGAATAAAATGTATGAGAATTGATAATATATACATATATATATATATATATATATATATATAAATTAATATAACAATATATTTATCGAAATCATAATTTGTCTCCGTGCGACGCACGGGTTACATACTAGGAATGTGTGAAAAATATTAGTTTTTTTTATTTTTTTTATAATTTCTAATGTGGTTGTTATTATTATTATTATTATTATTATTATTATTATATTTTTATTCAGTTTTTATTTTGAAAAGTATATATATGTGTATGACATTATGTATTTAATTTGATTGAATATTTTGCTAAGTAATTAAGAAAAAATGCTTATAATAATAACAATATTAATAGAAAAGAAATAAGCATGAATTGAGAAACATACATTAAAAATAAAATTACATTAATTTTGGGTGTGAATATTTAGGATGGTAATGGATTTATGTTGAAAATAACATGTTACCTAACTCTAGTGATAGAAGAAAAAAAAAGTTTCTCATTCTCAATCGGAATACTCATACACGACCACATCTGTGAGAAAGAAAGAAAAAGATAAGGCTTAAGAGAGAAAAAGAAGAAATTCAAGAAAACCTCTAAGAGTTAGTGATTCATCCCCTCAAGTAAAAGAGCTTCTTAATTACGTTCATGTTAACTTCGTTTAACAATTTTTCATTGTTAGTACAACAAAACTCTTGAGCTTTTGGAAAAAAAAATTAATTTTTTGGTAAAGTTGTTATTGTTGTTATGAGTCAAAAAACTGATTTTAGTAAATAGCTTTATAATGATGGATAATTTTAAATTTTGTGTTTGATATTATTATTATTATTATTATTATTATTATTATTATTATTATTATTATTATTATTATTATTGTGTAAGAAAATCCTTTTTAGTTTTAAAAGCAAAATTGTGATATGAAATTTGTTTTCGTAGAAGTATTTTTGATTTTCTTACGATATTGAAATAAAAACTTATTTTGATTAGAGAAAATATTTATCTATATCAAATATTAATTTTCATTCGGTAATAGTTATTATAAAGACTATATTGTGTTTTAATCAAATAGAAGTAGTTATTGGCTAAAAAATTCAATTTTATTTGGTTAAAATTTTATGTTGTGATAGTTTGAGTGTTGAAGAAATTTTGGAAACTTTATTGAAGTTAAAAATAACATAGTTTCCAAAAATAATAAATGAGTCGAAAGTTGTTGTTATAATTATTTTTTTTAGAATGTTAAAGTTGTGATTTTTATGAGACAGTTGTGTGGATGTTGTGTTGATTTATAAAATAAAAATACTTTTATGATAGAGTTGTTAATTTGTTTTGTAATAATTAAAATGAATTTTATGTTGAAGTGTCTTTAAATTTTATTGTTAAATTTTTAAAAGTGAACTAAAGAAGTCTTAGAGATCCTTGATGTTTGTTGCATTAGAATTTTGGTCCAAAATAAATATTTAAAAAATGATAAAAAAAAATCATAAAAAAGAAATTTGACCTTTGATATTTATCTTTTTATGAGAAATTAATGTTTGCAGAGTGTAGTGCCACTCTTTTGCATTTAGATTTGTAAATGACTAAGATTAGAATTTGTTATATGATATATAACATAGAAGGTCGACTAATTTACTAAGTAATCAAAAAACTAACTTCAATGGTTTTGTATAGTGGTAAAAAGACATATATTAAATCTGACAAATTTTTGTCAACTAGCAAAATAAAAGTAACCAAAAAACTAAATCAAAACCAATAAGTAAATGAAATTGTTGCTCGATAAATTGACTCAAATTGGGACTTGATCTACTATAATTTTTGTCAAGGCCAAGTTAGCAAAATAAATCAAGATGTAAAAGTTCAACTGGTCTAGAAGTGAAAAGAATATTTTTATGGAAAAACTAATTTTGTTTGTTTCCCTTTCTGACATACCTCACAAAGAACAATTGATTCGTATTTAAGATATGACAAGCCTCTGACTAAATCAAGTCTTTTCAATTTTTGAGATTAACCTCAAGTTGGCATGTCCTATTTTTTTATGCCTAATCAATTTTTCTTCTTTTAGAGACATAACATACTTTACTTCTTATTTTTCCAAATCAGATAAGTTTATTTGTAAATATTGTTTTTTCTTTGACCAATAAGTAGTATGGATCCATTTGTTTGACTTATTGTCTTACATGGCTTGTCTTAGGGATCCTTGATTAAATTTATGAAGAAATATTAAAGGTAAGTAAAAAAATCAGGAGAAAGAAATTTGACCTTCATATATTTTTCTTTTTATACCAAAAAACTAACTTCAATTGTTTGGTATAGTGGTAAAAAGAGATATATTAAATCTGACAAATTGTGGTTTGACCTCTGCTAGTGTCATTGGAGGGAGACAAATGTAAATTTTTTTTTAAGTGCTCAATGAGCCATAAAGTCTTCACAATATTGGATTGATGCATAATCTTTTCACCCTAAATTTTTGTCAACTAGCAAAATAAAAGTAACCAAAAAACTAAATCAAAACCAATAAGTAAATGAAATTGTTACTCGATAAATTGGGACTTGATGTACTATAATTTGTGTCAAGGCCAAGTTAGCAAAATAATTTTAGATGTAAAAGTTCAAGTGGTTTAGAAGTGGAAACAATATTTGTAGGGACAAAACTAATTTTGTTTGTTTCCCTTTCTTACATACCTCACAAAGAACAATTGATTCGTATTTAAGATATGGCAAGCCTCTAACTAAATAAAGTCTTTTCAATGTTGAGATTAACCTCAAATTGGCATGTCCTAGTTTTTTTGTGCCTAATCAGTTGTTCTTCATTTAGAGACATAACACACTTTACTTTTTTTTTTCCTTTTCTAATCAGATAAGTTTATTTGTAAATATTGTTTTTACTTTGGCCAATAAGTAGTATGGATCCATTTGTTTGACTTATTGTCTTACACGACTTTTGATTGATGACAACATCATAACTATTGTTGCTTAATTGATTTATGCTTAGTAGGTTACACATTAGTCCTTTTACAATTAAAACATTTTTAATAGAGGGAAAATAACTATTGTGTCGTGCTCAATGATCTTACCCTTTTGATCACCTCCAAAAACTACGAATCCTCCATTCTTGAGGATTTGGAACATAGACTTTTCTCTTGTCATGTGTTGTGAGCATCCATTGTCCAAGTACCATGACACGTGTTTTAACTTTATTGCTAAGGATTTCTACAAGATATATTATTTTATTCTTAGGTACCCACATTTGGTTGGGTCTTGGTTTGTTAGTTCTGAAAAGTGTCTTGTCTTTCCATGTTTTTTTTGCATAGGACAACTTCTTTTATTGTGACATTTCTTTAAGAAATATATGCAATCAGTATCAAGTAAGTTAACTTTAGGAGTTTTCTATGGTTCTTCAAAATCAATACCACGTTTATTATTTCTACTAACACAATATATCATAGATGTTTATTTGCTTATGTCAATGTCGTTTGCACGAAATTATTTTAATGTTTTTTCATACTTAACATAGTTACAGACTATATCCTCTAAAAAATTTGGAACATTTTTTTTCAGAGAATGAATTTACTTTTTAAGATGTCATGAGCTTTGAAGAAACTTTGTGATTATTGTTAATAAATTCATTTAGGCTTAATTGCACTTTTGGTCCCCCTATTATAGGTGAAAATTGAAAGTAGTCCCCCCATTTTGTTTCTCCCCAGTTTTAGTCCCCCAAACAGAATTTGAGTCCAAATCATGATGAGTTGTCATTTTTTTAATGACGTGTCAATAAAAAGCTGATGTGGCAGACGCATACGTGGAATAAACTTATTATTATATTATTTCTGATTAAAAAATATAATATATATTTTTAAAAATCATTATTATAATTGTTAAAAATCATTATTACAAATAAAATTTATTTGTTAAAATTAAATTAAAAGAAAAAACACCTAAAATCAAAAATCCTAAACAAATCAAAATCAAAAGGATTCACTCATGAACCCTAAAATCATTATAAACCCTAAAATGTTACCAAGTATGAAAAATTCACTGCCACAGAAATCAAATTGCAGCAGCAAGAATAAACACTAAAATTGAATGCAAGATTGAGAGAGAGAGAAACAAACACAGATGTTTATGCGGTACAGTCAATGTGACCAACTTCCTCGGGAGAGAGTAGCTTCACTATCAATTAAAAAGTCGAATCTGAGTAATACATTTACTAGTAGAAGGAAACATGGAACAAGCTCATAGAAACACTAAAATCTTAAAACACAACCAAGACTAAGAGTAGCTACTCACTGCACTCAATGTCTGGACTTTCCCTTTCTCCCATGTCCGCGTGAACCTCCTCTCCCACCACGACGCTTTGCTCCACCAGAACCACCTAATGCTCTGTTTGCATCATGTTTCACTTGCATCGCTTCAGGCAAGGGAAGAATATGATCCACACATTTACGGAAGCTAAAATCATCAGCAGATTCATCCTCCCTAATGAGAAAGAAGCATTTGCTTTTCCACATAGGATGCCTGCGGACTTGGAAAGCACAAATTTCTCCACCAATCTTTTTATGGGGCTCAGGATGACCTTTCATAATCAATTCCAGTAACATCTTATGTTCATACTGCCACACAAAACAACCCCAGTAACAGTGAATTTGATCCAATCCAATAATATTTTCCATACTTGGTAACATTTTAGGGTTTATAATGAATTTAGGGTTCATGAGTGAATCCTTTTGATTTTGATTTGTTTAGGATTTTTGATTTTAGGTGTTTTTTCTTTTAATTTAATTTTAACAAATAAATTTTATTTGTAATAATGATTTTTAACAATTATAATAATGATTTTTAAAAATATAAATTATATTTTTTAATCAGAAATAATATAATAATAAGTTTATTCCACGTATGCGTCTGCCACGTCAGCTTTTTATTGACACGTCATTAAAAAATGACAACTCATCATGATTTGGACTCAAATTCTGTTTGGGGGACTAAAACTGGGGAGAAACAAAATGGAGGGACTACTTTCAATTTTCACCTATAATAGGGGGACCAAAAGTGCAATTAAGCCATTCATTTAACATATTTATAAGTTAATTACGAGATAGGTTAGGTAATACCTCAATTTCTTCATCAACAGACCCATCTTCAAAAATCAGTGTGTATCCGCCATCAGAGCCATGTTTGCATGCTTTTCGTCTTCATCATACGATTCATCAGATTCATCCCAAGTAGCCATAAGACCTTTCTTTTTTGCATTGAAGTCTTTTCTTTGGAATTTCCCTTCTCAAGTTTAACACACTATGATTTGAAATGTCTTGGCTCTTTCCATTCATAACACACATTCTTTTGTTTTATGATTTTTCACCTCTTTCTCTACTATTTTGGGATAATTTGAAATATCGATTTATTCCTATTGTTCCCATGTGCTGGATTTTCTTTGAGATGAAAGATAACTCTTCATCATTTGAATCCTCATCTTGATCGTCTGATTCGCTTCCCTTTAAGTCTTCAGTAGCTTGTAGGGCCTTAAAGTTAACCTTTATTCCTTGGGACTTGAGAGCTAAGGATTTTGACTTCTTCTTGAGATCATCTTCAACCAATTAATTCTCACAAAATATGAGTGAACTCATTAGCTCTTTCTAGAGGCAATTTGTTTAAACATTTAACCTATTGAATTGTTGTAACTTTTGGTTACCACTTGCTGGAAAGACTTCTAAGGAACTTCTTGACGTGCTCAGAGGTAGTGTAACTCTTTTGGAGAACCTTTGATCAAGAAACTAGTGTTGGATTTTGATCCTTTGATTCCTAATTTTGACATAATTCACAATTCAACAATATTCATACTTAATATGATAAATCTAATATTTCAATTGAGCAAAATTTCAGGAACCATAATCCAATCCTACACACTTGGATCAAATTGCTTGGAACACAAGAAATCAACAAAAGTTGAATTCTGACTATGTAAATCGATTGGGAAATCGATTTCATAACAAGGGTGTAAGGAAATCCTAAGTGTTTGTAAATGTGAAATCGATTAGGCAATCGATTAGCTTAATTAAAAATGAAAACTGCACAAGTCAGTAGCCTCTGATTTGGAGAGTAATCGATTGGGAAATCGATTGAACATTTCACAAATCAAACCTGATGGTAACACATCGATTGGTAAATCGATTGAATGAGTCACAGTGGCACTCCAGTGCTGAGGAAATCGATTGGCAAATCGATTGACAAAGTATCATTTGAAAAATGACCTCACCTGTGACAAATACAATCGATTGGACAATCTATTGTTAACACTTTCTATTTTGATAAAGTTTGGTTGCAATCGATTGGGAAATCGATTGAACTAAACACCAGGTAAGAACTTTTCAGGAACATGCTATCAAAGCGATTGACAAGTCGATTGATATCAAATAGCTGAGTCACTGTTTTGAATTAAATCAAACTTTTCAGGAACATGCTATTAAATCGATTGGCAAATCGATTGACATCAAAAACCTGAGCCACTGTTTTGAAAACAATCGATTGGCAAATCGATTGAAATAAACTTTTTGAAAACACAGTGAACTCTGAGATTGTGACCAAATCGACTCCGTGGTTTTATACATCGACTCTGAAGTTTGGCAAATCGATTGAGTAATCGATTGAAAATAGTTTTATTAAAACAGTTTCCCAGAAATCGATTAGGCAATCGATTTATACAGGTCTGGACATGTTCTGCTGAAAAGTGTTGTTTTAAAGAATCGATTGGTAAATCGATTAGCTTGTATAGTTTCAAGATTAAAGAAAACCAAGATCGCGATAATCGATTGGCAAATCGATTTAGCTCATTTTATAACTTTACAAAATCGATTGGGAAATCGATTTCGTAGTTGGTTTTTCAGAAACTATATAAGATGTCTTTCAATCTTTATTCATAAGAACTTTTACATAACTTTTACATAACTTTTTCCTAACTTTCATAATTTCTCTTATGCTCTCAAAACGGTTCATGGCAACAAACTAACAACTTCATAATTGTGATTACAGATCTCAATACAGTTTGTTGACAATCTAAGAGAAATGATAATGTGCTCAAGAACAATCCATGAATATCCAGATTTGTGAAGAGCAACATTCATAAAGATTGAAGACCCTTTTGTTTTACGTCTTTTATTCTTTCTGTAATAAATCTTTGAACCAAAACGAACGTTGAAAATCCAGCTAGAAACTGGTGGCTACTTTCTTGGGTGAGAGGTCTGAACAAGAAAGAGTCGTACTTTGATTTTGTGTTAGGCTGCCGATTGTCTACAAGGATCAAAGGGTTGATAGAAAGCCAGCTAGAAACTGGTGGCTACTTTCTTGGGTGAAGAGTGTTCAACAAGAAAGAGTCGCACTGTGATTCTGTGTTAGATTGACGAGTATCTACAAGGATCAGAGGGTATTCAATAGGAAAGAGATCATTAAGATAGATAGGTTTCAGGGAGGAAACTGAACAATCTTGTAATTGATTCTTTCTATTGAAGGAGAAGAAAATCTGAAATCCGATTGGATTTTCGGGACTGGACGTAGGTTGTTGTGGACAACCGAACCAGGATAAATCTCTGTGTTTTCTTCTCTAACTCTCTCTCTTTAATTTTCTATTTTGCTAACTTTGCATGCCTCAAAATTTAAATTCCGCTGTGCACTTGATACTGATTAATTTTGTAACGAAAACTGATATATTTTCTGTTATTGCGAGGTCATTGATACCAACAACTAGAGTTTGGAATCTAGAAAAAAAATTCTCAATGTCTTAATCTTCTTCCATCTAGAAGAGTTCATACTTCTTGACAAGTAGATTTGTCATAACTTCTTGCACTTTCTTATTCTCTTTGTTGCTGCATTTTTCGAATTCTTTGAAGGTGATTAGAATTCATCAAGAAAGTTATGGTTTTATGGTGCATCTTATATTATTTCTTTTGATCAATTTTAAGATATTTTCTGGATATTTCAACACCAGTAGTGTCTTTTGGAGCTTCATAGCCTATTCGACTATGTACCAAAGTTCAGGATCATGTGAGATTTAGAAAATTTTGAGCTTGTCTTTCCAGTACTCGAATCTTTCTTCATCAAACAGAGGAAGCCTGTTAATGTTTCCACCTGTAACTTCATTCCCATAGTTAGTCATAATAACAAAAATCTTTACTCAAACACAGTTAAGTGCTCAACGTTGAAAAAGAGATTTGATGCCAAGTGTAGTGCGAGAAACACAAGAAATGAGGGGTTGAATTGTGTTTAAAATATAATGTTTTAACAAGATTAAAAAAACAAAATGATAATAAATGAGTAGATAAAACAGAATCACAGAACAACATATCCATTTTATCATTGCTCACCACCAACACGGTAGCTACGTTCAGTCCCTTCAACATGAAAGATTTAATCCACTAATTCACCAACTGAATCACACTTCCACTAAACACCTACTAGTCAAATTGACCGTGTTCAAGTCTTCTCAACCTTCTAGCTTTAGTACAATCAAGTTGTTGAGAAATACAATCACTACTAGGCTGGATTACAAAAGAGTATGTTTAAGGGTTTATTTGAATACTCTCACAAGAAGGTGTTTACAATGTTGTATTCTCATAAAATATTTCTCGAACACTTAAACAAAACAAAGGATTGAGATCATGAGTGCATGGACAATTGTAGACTGCGTTGTTGTTTTTCTTCAATGAGAGTTAAACGTCCTTTTATAGAGAACTTTAGGGTTTTTGGCAATTGTCTTGATTTGAAGAAATCAACGTATATCATAAAGTGTTGTATCAAATCTTCAGAGATTGATTCTCTATTAAACCTTGTTTAGAAATAACATATTATGATCAGAGAAAACATAGAATATCATGATCAGAGTATTTCACATAGACTTGCAAACAAATAACATATTCAGAGTGGTGTGCAAATGATGCATAAATTTGTTTTTTCAAAGCATTGACATTACAAAGAGTTGACTTTTCATCAGAACATTGACTTTTAGATAGAGCCAGACGATTAGATGCATGACACGATTATCAGAGGCATACAACCACTTACTTGTCACAATTATCAAAGGCAAATAATCACTTGCTTTTTTCATAAGCATAGTCATTAGATGCTCTTTGTAGTCATCAGAGCCAAACTAATTAGAGCATTGCTGGTATTGGATAGAATCACCAAAGATGCGTTTCATAGCATATTACTAGACTTAGAATACGAAAATTAGAGCAGAATCTTGGTGAAACCATAAAATATGTTAATGGACTAAAAGAGTAATTTAGTCAAATTTAAATTCATTCCTCGAGTTTAGATTCAATAGATGTTTATCCTAAATCAAAATCTAAAAAGTATTTTTTGTATAGCAAATCAAATCAAATATCATACATATCATGATTGATCAAGTCATAATAAGCATTAAAAGCAAAAATAAACATTAATATTTATAAATAACTAAAATATATATACTTTAGATCAAAAGAGATACAAAAAAGTATGGTTAATTATATATAATCCCAACAAAGAGAGAATTTAACTACTCATTGTTAGTATTACACAAATGATAAGAAATGAAATGAAATAAAATAACATTAATGGTTGATTCCTCTAACCCTTGCTGTTTTTTTCCCTTTGATTTACTCTAATCTTTGTTTCTGCAAGTCTCACTTCAATTTTTTGTAATCTCCAAAATGATGGTGCTGAGCTCTTATAGTGGCTGGATAAGTGTATTTTCGTTAGACGAAATTGTAGTTCGCTTCGCAAACTGCCCCTTCTTCACAATGAAGTAATTGCTAAGCGAAATTTGAGGCCAGCTAGCGAAATTTGTGCCGCAAAACTCCATGACTTTGTATCTTGAATTCGCTAAGCCAACATCCTGCTCGCTTGGCGAATTTACTCTGCCTGTTTTCTTCATTTCTTGACTCAAATGGTCCTACTTGCTTTCTTTCTTGAGTGCTCATTCTCTTTACATCTACAATCAATAAAAGATTTAAATATTACCACATCATATCTCAAAACCTAATTACCAAATATCTACAATGATTGGGAAAAATTCAAATGTTTTCTATTAAAATCATGTCCATTAAGTGCCTCTAAAATTATATTAAAACTAGGAAAATTTGACACTTATCAAATGTGAGAGCAAACAAGAGCAAGAAGAGGATTTTGGTGAAGCAGGAGAATAGGAGAAGTAGTAGAAGAAAAATGATTGTTTTGCTAGAGGCCAATAAAGGAAAAATTAGAGCATCATCTTCTTCCTTTCAATTTCTAAAACATAGAGTGGGATGTTGGAAAAACCTTAATAACGTTGTGCTCAACAATCCATGTCAGTTACATGATGAATAGCTAAAGGCGGAAGCGTACCGGTGGGAATTGCCATTAATGAAATCCTGAGATGATGATGATAGAGCCAATGGGTTGGGTGATCTTCCTCAGCAAAACACCCTGAAGACCTTGCTCTCTGATGGGGATAGAGAGAACCAGAGAGTTTTCTCCTTTAGGGTTTTGAAACTGAATAGTCTTGTTGTGTTTGCCTTGGGGACCATTACCCCTATATATAACTATTATTAGTTATATCCCAAATTGCAGTATTTCCAATTCAGCCCCTCATTAAATTAGAAACTGCATGGTATCTACACTATTAATTTTCATAACTATTATGCTCTTTAGCCATAAGCTATTATATGTTATTTGACCCCTAGTTTATTGGCTAATTATATAATGACCCTAACACACTTTATTAATTAATTACATATGTGACCTATAAATCTTACAATCTCCCACTGGTCACACATGTATCCTTAGGAGTGTGTTAGACTTTATGACGTCAAAAATGTCATTATAATTACCTTGAGTATAATCCAAATTGTCCCGTCCATTAATCATATCAGCACATGGAACCAAAGAGGCTTTCGTCATAATAAGCATAACTAAACCCATCAATGATCACCCGTACTGACACAACTAAATGACATAGACCCATTATGAAAAGTGTAGCATGAAAATTACATGAAGTTGGTCAATGCATGTCAATTTTCAACTGGTCCTACTTTATCGAATGAGATCTTATATCCAAATAAAATAATATTTAAAAAATATTGTTTATATTAGTGAAAAAAAATAATTTTTTTTTTAATATTGTTTTATTTGGATATAAATTTTTTTTATTTATAAATATTGTTTTATTTGGATATAATAAATATATGTTCAAGTCAAGTTTGACATTTTTGAATGAGTTAATTGAAACTTGACATCGCCAAAGTGACCTCTCTTGTCTAAATTGCTCGTGAAGCATGTCAAATGGCTGTGTATATGTTTATTCATGCGGGTATTGACCGGCCCAAAGGAAGGTTAATATTTGGCAGAATTACATGGTACACCTGCGATGATAAATGTGTGACAATTATTTGGTATACATGTGAGCAGTAAATCGGCCCAAAGGAAGGTTTATTGTTTGACATGTCTTATTGTCAATATTTGATCGTTGCAACAAGAGTACCACTAGCAGTTGGTGTTACTGTCCAAAGACTTGACATCAATGGTGCACTGGGTATCTTGAGATGGGTTAAATTCCATGATTTGAACATATGTATTTATTTATTTATTGATTTATTTTCCTATAATGTGAGTTTCTAAGTTTCGTTCTTTATCTAATTTACAGCATCGGTTGCTTCCATATCTGCAAATTTGAGGTATATTTCTGTCCTTAATGGGACAAATTTTAAGGAATGGGAAGAGAACATTCTGATTGTTCTTGGCTGCATGGATCTAGACCTTGCATTAAGAATTGATCGACCCTCTACTCCTAAGGACTCTAGTTCTTCTGAAGAAAAATTAGAGTATGAGAAATGGGATCGCTCAAATCGCATAAGTCTTATGATCATAAAGCGTGACATTCCTGAAGTCTTTAGAGGTGCTGTCTCGGATGAGATAGATACAGCTAAAAAATTCCTTGCTGAGATGGAAAAACGCTTTGTAAAAAGTGATAAGGCTGAAACAAGTTCTTTGCTTCAGAATTTAATTTCCATGAAGTATCAAGGCAAGGGAAATATAAGAGAGCACATTATGATGATGTCCAACATTGCTTCTAAGCTTAAAGGTCTAAAGCTTGAGTTGTCAGATGACTTACTCATTCATTTAGTATTGATGTCTCTTCCTTCGCAATTCAGTCAGTTTAAGCTCATTTCATTATGTGCGCAAGAAGAGGACAGGCTGAAGCAAGATATGATTGAAAGTGCTCACTTTACTAGTGTCTCTAGAGACAAGGGCAAAAGGAAAAGAATTGAGGAGCCCAAGAACAAAGCTGCTGCTAAGGGTCCAGAACAGAAGAAGCAGACTAAGGATAACAACTGCTTCTTCTGCAGGAGTTCTGGACACGTGAAGAAGGATTGTGCCAAATATCACGCTTGGCGTGTTAAGAAAGGTATGATTCTGTCTTTGGTCTGTTCTGAGGTTAATTTAGCTTCAGTACCTGGAAACACTTGGTGGTTAGACTCTGGATATAAACCGGTTTATTTAAAACCGGTTGGATAACCACCCACATTTTATTTTTGGATTTGGATTTAAACCAGATTTTATCCACTCAATTCCCAAATTCCAATCTCAGAACCCTAAATCCCCAAAATCCTCAAAAGAATTTTCCAGCAGCGTTTTCCGGCGGCATTTTCCAGCAGTATATATCAAAATTCCCAAATTCCCAAATTACAAACCCTAATTTTTCAAACACGTTAAAAATATGGATTCCATAATATATATATCAAAATTCCCAAATTCCCAAATTACAAACCCTAATTTTTCAAACACGTTAAAAATATGGATTCCATAATATATATATCAAAATTCCCAAATTCCCAAATTACAAACCCTAATTTTTCAAACACGTTAAAAATATGGATTCCATAATATATATATCAAAATTCCCAAATTCCCAAATTACAAACCCTAATTTTTCAAACACGTTAAAAATATGGATTCCATAATATATATATCAAAATTCCCAAATTCCCAAATTACAAACCCTAATTTTTCAAACACGTTAAAAATATGGATTCCATAATATATATATCAAAATTCCCAAATTCCCAAATTACAAACCCTAATTTTTCAAACACGTTAAAAATATGGATTCCATAATATATATATCAAAATTCCCAAATTCCCAAATTACAAACCCTAATTTTTCAAACACGTTAAAAATATGGATTCCATAATATATATATCAAAATTCCCAAATTCCCAAATTACAAACCCTAATTTTTCAAACACGTTAAAAATATGGATTCCATAATATATATATCAAAATTCCCAAATTCCCAAATTACAAACCCTAATTTTTCAAACACGTTAAAAATATGGATTCCATAATATATATATCAAAATTCCCAAATTCCCAAATTACAAACCCTAATTTTTCAAACACGTTAAAAATATGGATTCCATAATATATATATCAAAATTCCCAAATTCCCAAATTACAAACCCTAATTTTTCAAACACGTTAAAAATATGGATTCCATAATATATATATCAAAATTCCCAAATTCCCAAATTACAAACCCTAATTTTTCAAACACGTTAAAAATATGGATTCCATAATATATATATCAAAATTCCCAAATTCCCAAATTACAAACCCTAATTTTTCAAACACGTTAAAAATATGGATTCCATAATATATATATCAAAATTCCCAAATTCCCAAATTACAAACCCTAATTTTTCAAACACGTTAAAAATATGGATTCCATAATATATATATCAAAATTCCCAAATTCCCAAATTACAAACCCTAATTTTTCAAACACGTTAAAAATATGGATTCCATAATATATATATCAAAATTCCCAAATTCCCAAATTACAAACCCTAATTTTTCAAACACGTTAAAAATATGGATTCCATAATATATATATCAAAATTCCCAAATTCCCAAATTACAAACCCTAATTTTTCAAACACGTTAAAAATATGGATTCCATAATATATATATCAAAATTCCCAAATTCCCAAATTACAAACCCTAATTTTTCAAACACGTTAAAAATATGGATTCCATAATATATATATCAAAATTCCCAAATTCCCAAATTACAAACCCTAATTTTTCAAACACGTTAAAAATATGGATTCCATAATATATATATCAAAATTCCCAAATTCCCAAATTACAAACCCTAATTTTTCAAACACGTTAAAAATATGGATTCCATAATATATATATCAAAATTCCCAAATTCCCAAATTACAAACCCTAATTTTTCAAACACGTTAAAAATATGGATTCCATAATATATATATCAAAATTCCCAAATTCCCAAATTACAAACCCTAATTTTTCAAACACGTTAAAAATATGGATTCCATAATATATATATCAAAATTCCCAAATTCCCAAATTACAAACCCTAATTTTTCAAACACGTTAAAAATATGGATTCCATAATATATATATCAAAATTCCCAAATTCCCAAATTACAAACCCTAATTTTTCAAACACGTTAAAAATATGGATTCCATAATATATATATCAAAATTCCCAAATTCCCAAATTACAAACCCTAATTTTTCAAACACGTTAAAAATATGGATTCCATAATATATATATCAAAATTCCCAAATTCCCAAATTACAAACCCTAATTTTTCAAACACGTTAAAAATATGGATTCCATAATATATATATCAAAATTCCCAAATTCCCAAATTACAAACCCTAATTTTTCAAACACGTTAAAAATATGGATTCCATAATATATATATCAAAATTCCCAAATTCCCAAATTACAAACCCTAATTTTTCAAACACGTTAAAAATATGGATTCCATAATATATATATCAAAATTCCCAAATTCCCAAATTACAAACCCTAATTTTTCAAACACGTTAAAAATATGGATTCCATAATATATATATCAAAATTCCCAAATTCCCAAATTACAAACCCTAATTTTTCAAACACGTTAAAAATATGGATTCCATAATATATATATCAAAATTCCCAAATTCCCAAATTACAAACCCTAATTTTTCAAACACGTTAAAAATATGGATTCCATAATATATATATCAAAATTCCCAAATTCCCAAATTACAAACCCTAATTTTTCAAACACGTTAAAAATATGGATTCCATAATATATATATCAAAATTCCCAAATTCCCAAATTACAAACCCTAATTTTTCAAACACGTTAAAAATATGGATTCCATAATATATATATCAAAATTCCCAAATTCCCAAATTACAAACCCTAATTTTTCAAACACGTTAAAAATATGGATTCCATAATATATATATCAAAATTCCCAAATTCCCAAATTACAAACCCTAATTTTTCAAACACGTTAAAAATATGGATTCCATAATATATATATCAAAATTCCCAAATTCCCAAATTACAAACCCTAATTTTTCAAACACGTTAAAAATATGGATTCCATAATATATATATCAAAATTCCCAAATTCCCAAATTACAAACCCTAATTTTTCAAACACGTTAAAAATATGGATTCCATAATATATATATCAAAATTCCCAAATTCCCAAATTACAAACCCTAATTTTTCAAACACGTTAAAAATATGGATTCCATAATATATATATCAAAATTCCCAAATTCCCAAATTACAAACCCTAATTTTTCAAACACGTTAAAAATATGGATTCCATAATATATATATCAAAATTCCCAAATTCCCAAATTACAAACCCTAATTTTTCAAACACGTTAAAAATATGGATTCCATAATATATATATCAAAATTCCCAAATTCCCAAATTACAAACCCTAATTTTTCAAACACGTTAAAAATATGGATTCCATAATATATATATCAAAATTCCCAAATTCCCAAATTACAAACCCTAATTTTTCAAACACGTTAAAAATATGGATTCCATAATATATATATCAAAATTCCCAAATTCCCAAATTACAAACCCTAATTTTTCAAACACGTTAAAAATATGGATTCCATAATATATATATCAAAATTCCCAAATTCCCAAATTACAAACCCTAATTTTTCAAACACGTTAAAAATATGGATTCCATAATATATATATCAAAATTCCCAAATTCCCAAATTACAAACCCTAATTTTTCAAACACGTTAAAAATATGGATTCCATAATATATATATCAAAATTCCCAAATTCCCAAATTACAAACCCTAATTTTTCAAACACGTTAAAAATATGGATTCCATAATATATATATCAAAATTCCCAAATTCCCAAATTACAAACCCTAATTTTTCAAACACGTTAAAAATATGGATTCCATAATATATATATCAAAATTCCCAAATTCCCAAATTACAAACCCTAATTTTTCAAACACGTTAAAAATATGGATTCCATAATATATATATCAAAATTCCCAAATTCCCAAATTACAAACCCTAATTTTTCAAACACGTTAAAAATATGGATTCCATAATATATATATCAAAATTCCCAAATTCCCAAATTACAAACCCTAATTTTTCAAACACGTTAAAAATATGGATTCCATAATATATATATCAAAATTCCCAAATTCCCAAATTACAAACCCTAATTTTTCAAACACGTTAAAAATATGGATTCCATAATATATATATCAAAATTCCCAAATTCCCAAATTACAAACCCTAATTTTTCAAACACGTTAAAAATATGGATTCCATAATATATATATCAAAATTCCCAAATTCCCAAATTACAAACCCTAATTTTTCAAACACGTTAAAAATATGGATTCCATAATATATATATCAAAATTCCCAAATTCCCAAATTACAAACCCTAATTTTTCAAACACGTTAAAAATATGGATTCCATAATATATATATCAAAATTCCCAAATTCCCAAATTACAAACCCTAATTTTTCAAACACGTTAAAAATATGGATTCCATAATATATATATCAAAATTCCCAAATTCCCAAATTACAAACCCTAATTTTTCAAACACGTTAAAAATATGGATTCCATAATATATATATCAAAATTCCCAAATTCCCAAATTACAAACCCTAATTTTTCAAACACGTTAAAAATATGGATTCCATAATATATATATCAAAATTCCCAAATTCCCAAATTACAAACCCTAATTTTTCAAACACGTTAAAAATATGGATTCCATAATATATATATCAAAATTCCCAAATTCCCAAATTACAAACCCTAATTTTTCAAACACGTTAAAAATATGGATTCCATAATATATATATCAAAATTCCCAAATTCCCAAATTACAAACCCTAATTTTTCAAACACGTTAAAAATATGGATTCCATAATATATATATCAAAATTCCCAAATTCCCAAATTACAAACCCTAATTTTTCAAACACGTTAAAAATATGGATTCCATAATATATATATCAAAATTCCCAAATTCCCAAATTACAAACCCTAATTTTTCAAACACGTTAAAAATATGGATTCCATAATATATATATCAAAATTCCCAAATTCCCAAATTACAAACCCTAATTTTTCAAACACGTTAAAAATATGGATTCCATAATATATATATCAAAATTCCCAAATTCCCAAATTACAAACCCTAATTTTTCAAACACGTTAAAAATATGGATTCCATAATATATATATCAAAATTCCCAAATTCCCAAATTACAAACCCTAATTTTTCAAACACGTTAAAAATATGGATTCCATAATATATATATCAAAATTCCCAAATTCCCAAATTACAAACCCTAATTTTTCAAACACGTTAAAAATATGGATTCCATAATATATATATCAAAATTCCCAAATTCCCAAATTACAAACCCTAATTTTTCAAACACGTTAAAAATATGGATTCCATAATATATATATCAAAATTCCCAAATTCCCAAATTACAAACCCTAATTTTTCAAACACGTTAAAAATATGGATTCCATAATATATATATCAAAATTCCCAAATTCCCAAATTACAAACCCTAATTTTTCAAACACGTTAAAAATATGGATTCCATAATATATATATCAAAATTCCCAAATTCCCAAATTACAAACCCTAATTTTTCAAACACGTTAAAAATATGGATTCCATAATATATATATCAAAATTCCCAAATTCCCAAATTACAAACCCTAATTTTTCAAACACGTTAAAAATATGGATTCCATAATATATATATCAAAATTCCCAAATTCCCAAATTACAAACCCTAATTTTTCAAACACGTTAAAAATATGGATTCCATAATATATATATCAAAATTCCCAAATTCCCAAATTACAAACCCTAATTTTTCAAACACGTTAAAAATATGGATTCCATAATATATATATCAAAATTCCCAAATTCCCAAATTACAAACCCTAATTTTTCAAACACGTTAAAAATATGGATTCCATAATATATATATCAAAATTCCCAAATTCCCAAATTACAAACCCTAATTTTTCAAACACGTTAAAAATATGGATTCCATAATATATATATCAAAATTCCCAAATTCCCAAATTACAAACCCTAATTTTTCAAACACGTTAAAAATATGGATTCCATAATATATATATCAAAATTCCCAAATTCCCAAATTACAAACCCTAATTTTTCAAACACGTTAAAAATATGGATTCCATAATATATATATCAAAATTCCCAAATTCCCAAATTACAAACCCTAATTTTTCAAACACGTTAAAAATATGGATTCCATAATATATATATCAAAATTCCCAAATTCCCAAATTACAAACCCTAATTTTTCAAACACGTTAAAAATATGGATTCCATAATATATATATCAAAATTCCCAAATTCCCAAATTACAAACCCTAATTTTTCAAACACGTTAAAAATATGGATTCCATAATATATATATCAAAATTCCCAAATTCCCAAATTACAAACCCTAATTTTTCAAACACGTTAAAAATATGGATTCCATAATATATATATCAAAATTCCCAAATTCCCAAATTACAAACCCTAATTTTTCAAACACGTTAAAAATATGGATTCCATAATATATATATCAAAATTCCCAAATTCCCAAATTACAAACCCTAATTTTTCAAACACGTTAAAAATATGGATTCCATAATATATATATCAAAATTCCCAAATTCCCAAATTACAAACCCTAATTTTTCAAACACGTTAAAAATATGGATTCCATAATATATATATCAAAATTCCCAAATTCCCAAATTACAAACCCTAATTTTTCAAACACGTTAAAAATATGGATTCCATAATATATATATCAAAATTCCCAAATTCCCAAATTACAAACCCTAATTTTTCAAACACGTTAAAAATATGGATTCCATAATATATATATCAAAATTCCCAAATTCCCAAATTACAAACCCTAATTTTTCAAACACGTTAAAAATATGGATTCCATAATATATATATCAAAATTCCCAAATTCCCAAATTACAAACCCTAATTTTTCAAACACGTTAAAAATATGGATTCCATAATATATATATCAAAATTCCCAAATTCCCAAATTACAAACCCTAATTTTTCAAACACGTTAAAAATATGGATTCCATAATATATATATCAAAATTCCCAAATTCCCAAATTACAAACCCTAATTTTTCAAACACGTTAAAAATATGGATTCCATAATATATATATCAAAATTCCCAAATTCCCAAATTACAAACCCTAATTTTTCAAACACGTTAAAAATATGGATTCCATAATATATATATCAAAATTCCCAAATTCCCAAATTACAAACCCTAATTTTTCAAACACGTTAAAAATATGGATTCCATAATATATATATCAAAATTCCCAAATTCCCAAATTACAAACCCTAATTTTTCAAACACGTTAAAAATATGGATTCCATAATATATATATCAAAATTCCCAAATTCCCAAATTACAAACCCTAATTTTTCAAACACGTTAAAAATATGGATTCCATAATATATATATCAAAATTCCCAAATTCCCAAATTACAAACCCTAATTTTTCAAACACGTTAAAAATATGGATTCCATAATATATATATCAAAATTCCCAAATTCCCAAATTACAAACCCTAATTTTTCAAACACGTTAAAAATATGGATTCCATAATATATATATCAAAATTCCCAAATTCCCAAATTACAAACCCTAATTTTTCAAACACGTTAAAAATATGGATTCCATAATATATATATCAAAATTCCCAAATTCCCAAATTACAAACCCTAATTTTTCAAACACGTTAAAAATATGGATTCCATAATATATATATCAAAATTCCCAAATTCCCAAATTACAAACCCTAATTTTTCAAACACGTTAAAAATATGGATTCCATAATATATATATCAAAATTCCCAAATTCCCAAATTACAAACCCTAATTTTTCAAACACGTTAAAAATATGGATTCCATAATATATATATCAAAATTCCCAAATTCCCAAATTACAAACCCTAATTTTTCAAACACGTTAAAAATATGGATTCCATAATATATATATCAAAATTCCCAAATTCCCAAATTACAAACCCTAATTTTTCAAACACGTTAAAAATATGGATTCCATAATATATATATCAAAATTCCCAAATTCCCAAATTACAAACCCTAATTTTTCAAACACGTTAAAAATATGGATTCCATAATATATATATCAAAATTCCCAAATTCCCAAATTACAAACCCTAATTTTTCAAACACGTTAAAAATATGGATTCCATAATATATATATCAAAATTCCCAAATTCCCAAATTACAAACCCTAATTTTTCAAACACGTTAAAAATATGGATTCCATAATATATATATCAAAATTCCCAAATTCCCAAATTACAAACCCTAATTTTTCAAACACGTTAAAAATATGGATTCCATAATATATATATCAAAATTCCCAAATTCCCAAATTACAAACCCTAATTTTTCAAACACGTTAAAAATATGGATTCCATAATATATATATCAAAATTCCCAAATTCCCAAATTACAAACCCTAATTTTTCAAACACGTTAAAAATATGGATTCCATAATATATATATCAAAATTCCCAAATTCCCAAATTACAAACCCTAATTTTTCAAACACGTTAAAAATATGGATTCCATAATATATATATCAAAATTCCCAAATTCCCAAATTACAAACCCTAATTTTTCAAACACGTTAAAAATATGGATTCCATAATATATATATCAAAATTCCCAAATTGAATTCTAAAACAAAGACAATAACCGAATTTCATCATGAATTAAACATGGTAGGCTCTGATACCAATTGTTGGAAAAACCTTAATAACGTTGTGCTCAACAATCCATGTCAATTACATGATGAATAGCCAAAGGCGGAAGCGTACCTGTGGGAATTGCCATTAATGAAATCCTGAGATGATGATGATAGAGCCAATGGGTTGGGTGATCTTCCTCAGCAAAACACCCTGAAGACCTTGCTCTCTTGATGGGGATAGAGAGAACTAGAGAGTTTTCTCCTTTAGGGTTTTGAAACTGAATAGTCTTGTTGTGTTTGCCTTGGGGACCATTACCCCTATATATAACTATTATTAGTTATATCCCAAATTGCAGTATTTCCAATTCAGCCCCTCATTAAATTAGAAACTGCCTGGTATCTACACTATTAATTTCCATAACTATTATGCTCTTTAGCCATAAGCTATTATATGTTATTTGACCCCTAGTTTATTGGCTAATTATATAATGACCCTAACACACTTTATTAATTAATTACATATGTGACCCATAAATCTTACATGAGATCCTTTCCTTTCATCCCTTGCATGCATGAGTAAATAAAAGTAAAATCTAAGATGTTGAGAATTAGAAGATTTAGAGGTTGTGGAGAAATTAGGGCTCTTTCATTCTTTAAGGATTTTAATGATATTTCTTGAAATTTGTCTTGCATGCTTGAGTTTCTTTGAGCTTGGTGAGTTTTGAAAAATTGGGTGGGATTGATTTAAAATGAAATTTGGGGAAAATCAAAGTTTTAGTGAAAATAAATGGTGGGATTTTTCTTGATTTTGATTTGAAGCACGAGGTTGTTGTGTTTTCTTTTGAGTAACTGATTGAATGTTATGGTTACATGATTATGATGAAATTATATATTATAGTAATAAATATATGTGATTTGTGTCTTTGGTATTTTGCTATGTTTCTATTTATATGATGAATTGAAAGTGTTAAAGAAACAAAATTGATTTTTACTATAATGAATAAAATGTTTCAAATCTAGTAGAATTACAGCTATTTCGATGATTATTGGAAGCTATAATTTTAATTTAGTTTTAACTCTTGAATCGAGTAGAATTAAAGCTGTAACAATGACTACTAGAGGGCCATAATTCTTTGTTTTAGTTTTAACTTTCCGGCCTAACAAAGTTATGACCATAATGATGATTATTGGGGGCTAATGTTTTTCTCAAATCTTCTTTTTCATACATTTTCTCTTGTTTTCCTTTCTTCGAACATTGTATTCTTACATTTCTACCCAATAAAATATTAATTTGTCATTTGTATATTTTAGTTCAATGTCATTTTTTGTCAGCTTTGCAACTAATTAGTAAAGAAATTCAAAATCTAACTTTGGTTGAAATTGAAAAGTACTTACAAACAAACAGAAAAACTTTGAAAGATTTTCCATCCATGTCATTTCTAAAGGGACATGTAACTACTCAATTCAAAGAACATAGTTACAATGTTGCTAGATTCCAAAATGAATTCCAACAATTATTTGCATAAACGACAAGTCATTATTATTATAAATGTCATTTATATTTAAATAGCTTTGTTGTATCTGTTCTTTGTAATATATGTACTATCTATTTGTGTTCTGCCAACATAGCTCATCGATAGCGGAAAGAAAACCCTCCGCATTCTCCAATTGAAAAAGATTTTTAAACCCCCTTGTGATCTTCTTCAAAAAGGTTTCGATTTGGTTTCTTTTGGCGAGGATAGCAAAAATAAGACATAAAAAACTCTAATAATATTAAAAGAAGCGAGAAAAGGAAAAGATTTAGTGTAAAAGGTGTACCAATAAATATGATGGATCTCATTAACTCAATGGTAAATAAATGTTTTACCCAACCAAACAATACTTACGATACTCGTGCATGTTAGAATAAGCGGTAGATGAAAATTATAAAATTGATAATGTATCGGAGGAATTTACCTAAAAACCAAAGCATGAAGACCCTGATTCATAAATTCGACTCACAACACAAACACACGCTAAACACTGCAGTTACAGCATAGACATTTTGAGGGGGGGTTTTTGCGCTGTTCTTTGAGGTGATTACCGATGGCGAAGTTATCGTCGTCGTCCTCCTCGTCAAACTCTGAAAATTCCGGCGAGCTTCTATGCGTTGGCACGTTGGAAATCGCGACTCCAAAACCTGTTGGATTTCTTTGCGGGTCAATCCCCGTCCCCACTGATAAATCCTTTCACGCTTTTCATTCCGCTCTTCTCCCAACCCCGCAAACGTACTCTCTATCTCTCTGTCTCAATAATCATTTTATTATTATTGATTAATGATGTTTGTTTTGGAGAATAATAATGATTACATTTGACTTTTCAGAGTGAATGCCCCGCGTTATCGGTACCGGATGCTGCCTACTGAAACTGACCTCAATACGCCACCACTTCTTGCTAATTTCCCTGATGCTGCTGTCAAGTCCAAGACAACTGGTGGAGGTAATCTTTATTCTTCTATATTGATTGACCGGAGATACTAGAGACATATGAACGATTTTCATATAGTTTTAAGGATTACTTATTACTTTCATATAGTTTAGGGCTTAAAATAGAAGAGAGAGTAATACTAGAGAGACTAAATTGATGGTTTTCTTTTATTTTATATATATTATAAGTTCAAGTTCAACTCTTTCAAGATATTCTTCTTCATTATATTTGTTAGTTTGTTAGCATGTTCATCAAAGTTATGATAAGTGTCTCTTTATTTAGAGTTTGTTGTATACACTAAGGAATACTCAGCTTTTATTTGATTATTTGTTGGTTGAATTCGGAGGGTGTTGCCATGTTTTTATAAATTGGACCTTAAATCTGAATAGTGAATACCACCAAAGTGTAATTAGAATCTATGAGTTCACAGTTATGCATTTTGCCTTAGTCAATGCTTCACTGTGTTGCCTTAATTCATGTTCATGGCAAGCTTGGTTCTCATGCTGTGGAATGCCAAGTTGTTGAAATTGAGATCCTACCTAGGATTAAGAGAGGGGTCAAAGTTTGTACAAGGGACATGGATCGAAGAATCATACTAAAAATATAGAAGTGCATGTTAATTTAAAAAATGATAATACAGTTAACTAATTTTAATGATATCACTAACATTCAAGTAAAACTTAAGATAACTATTTTGTAATTATTATCAGTATCTCTTATGTTTATTTTATATTTGGTATTCGATAATAGAAACAATTATGGAAAGGGAGAATAATGGAATAGCTAGACCAAAATACAGCGCAAACTTTATATTATTATACAAGCCCCAAACAAGCATGACTTCTGAGTATCAGAATAATAGGAAAAAAAGATATAAACAAGAGTCAAGTGGTGGGTTCCAAGCTGGTTGTGGCACAAATAGAGAGGGGGAATAGAAAAACATGCATGAGACTATAGACTGAATTGAGGGATGTGGGTAATTAGAATGTAGAGATCAAAGATGGTGGAGATGTTATGCAGAAGTCAACTTGAGATGACAGAGTGGAGGGAGAGATTAAGTTTCAGGTAGCAGGTCTGAAAAACTTGCACGAAGAGACAAAAAGAAATGGGTTGAACATTGATGCAATCCATCAAAGCTGGGTCACAAAACTCGACACATCAAACATCATAAGGTTTGTGGGTCACGAACACAAAAAATTGTGGACTATGCTATCTTGTGATCTTTGTAGGTGGTCCTTTAGTGATCTGGTAGAGAGGCAATCCTGGATGGAAATGTAATTGGATATGTTGGCCAAACAAACTCTTACAAATTTGTGATCCTTTGAGCTGGTTCACGAGTTCCATAACACTATTCAAGTGTATCCCTTTAGGTTATACTCTTGTCAAAATGGGTATAAATGTATCTTTTTAGGTAGTCAGTGGTTTCTTTGTTTGTTGCCATGATTATATACCATGCTGTTTGGATATCTTTCAAAAGAACCTAACACATACATTAAAATATCGGTTTGATTGCACGTTGGATTAACAACACGATACTGATTGCAAATTATATAACTAGACATATGGAATTCTCTGCATGGAAGCATTTACTTCAATCGCAAAAATGAATAATGTTAGATCACGACTCTCTCTAATGAGTAGAGCCATTAGATGACTTCACCAATTTGATGTTAAATATGCATGTGCTCATGGAGACTTGAAAGAGGTGGTCTACATGGAGATTTTCTTGGGTATGAGTCCACTTGTGGAGGGAATTAGGTACACAAGTTGAAGAAGAAACTATGCGGGTTGATGCAAAAATGAATAATGTTAGAACGTGACTCTCTAAGGAGTAGAGCTATTAGAGGGCTACATCAATTTGATGTTAAATATGTATGTGCTCATGGAGACTTGGGAGTAGGGAACCCATTGAATAGAATAATAGTATGGAGAATGATGGGAAGAGAGCCCATCGGTGGAGAATACCCGTATCAGATGCTTGGCAAGAATCTAATATGCCTGGTAGATACCAGATAAAATATAGCATGTGCAGTTAGTGTATTGCATGACCCACAAGTAAGACATACACAAACTCCAAGCAGAATTCTATAGGATATTAACTCTTGAGACTACACACTGAGTAGGACTACTATTCAATTTCAAAGGGGGTAGAAACCTATCAATGGAGGTGTACACGTATTCGAATGCAGACTATGCAAGATAAATCATTTGTGAAGATGATACCTGGGGTACTGTATGTTTTCAGGTGGTAATCTAATAACGTGGAGGAATAGGAAGAAAGATCTAGTTACTCAGTCAAATGTAAAAGCCAAGTTTTGAGCAATGACACAAGGAAGAAGTTTGTAAGCTGCAATAATCATGACATTAGATGGCCTAAGAATAAAATATGAAACTCCTATGAAGCTTTTTTGTGAGAACGAATATGCTATTAGTATTACAGTATTATTTACAATCTAGTTCAAGATAATAGAACAAACATATTGAGGTAGATTGAAACTTCATCGATGAAAAGTTAAATAATGGCCTTATAACGCCTTTTTCAGGATATATTACCTTTTTTATGTTCTTTTTTTATCTTCACTACTTTTTAATCATTTCTGCATTAGGCAGATTTATTTCCCGTAGTTCTAGGTTGGCATTTATTTGTTGGCATCTATGTACATGAGTCTATATAATGTTAAAATACATCTGTAATTTCGTGTTCCTTGGTTGATACTGAAAGAAGAGTGTAGTGAAATACTGATATATACCTACTCTGGTTCCAGTTCTCCCATACCTGAGCTTCATACTTTCGCATTCTGTTGATATTTATATTGTTTTGACATCATTTTGGTGACAGATTTTCCATGGGAAGGTACTGCGATTGCGTCAAATTTTTCTAGAAAATGTGAGGCCCTTGCAGTGTCTGGCTTTGTTGATTATGGAGATGAGATTGACATAATTGCTCCAGCAGACATTTTGAAGCAGATATTTAAAATTCCATATTCCAAGGCTCGACTGTCAATTGCTGTTCATCGCATTGGTCATACTCTTGTTTTGAACACTGGGTATTGTCATACAGTTGACTCTCTTTTGTTGCCTACCTTATTTAATGCTTTCGCTAATAATTGCTGTTCACAAATTATCCTTCTGGTCCCTGATAAATTTTTCACTTTGGAAGCTTGAGTTCTCCAATCTATTGGTTTTGGAAAAGCATTGGGGAATTTAATTCCACTTTTTGATTCAGAAGAAAATATTAGTAGTTGAAGATAATAGGCTTATATGTTTCAACAAGAAAGAAAATTTCTGGACAACACAATAGAAGCATATTCTGGTTTTAATGCATCATATTGGATCCTGTGGTATGCATGATACTGCAAAGATGATTTTTATTAAAAGTCATTCAGAAACTAATTAGCTCTTCAACTTTTTAATTTTTTTATTTAAGATTATTGCATTTGGTTATGGGCATTTGTTAATCTTAAAATTAGGGTTGAGACTAATTCCACCCTACAAAACCAACTCGTTAGTCAAGGGATGCCTCCTACTTATAAATACATTTTTAGGCTATCTCATTAAATGTGAGATTTTTAACTCACCCCCTAACGCCTAGGACTTGCCATCTAAAGCATTACCCGAGTAGTCTTCTGATAGCTGGTGGCCCAATGGAACAAATCTTGGAAGATTGTTGTTGAATAAGAGAAAATGAGAGACATATGGTGAAATCGTGTGTCTGAACTACACAACGGAGTCTGTTTTATATAGGCTCAAGGCAATAAATACAAAAATAAATATGGGAGATATTATTCCTATTTACATGATATGTAATAAATATAAATATATTTTCAACACTCCCCATCAAGTTGGAGCATATAAATCATATGCACCAAGCTTGTTACATATATAACTGATTCGAAGACCTCTCAGGGGCTTAGTGAATACATCTGCCAATTGATCATTGGAATTAACAAAGCTAGTGGTGATGTTGCCTGATTCGATCTTCTCCCTTACAAAGTGACAATCTATCTCAATATGCTTGGTCCTCTCATGAAAAACCGAATTAGAGGCAATGTGCAATGCTGCTTGATTATCACATATTAATGTCATTTGTGGTTCCTTTTCAAATTGAAGCTCTTTGAGTAACTGTTTCAACCAAATGGGCTCACAGGTCACTAATGCCCTAGCCCTGTATTCAGCTTTAGTGCTAGATCTTGCAACTACACTTTGTTTCTTACTTTTTCAAGATATTAAGTTTCCTCCAACAAGTACACAATACCCAGAAGTGGATCGCCTATCAATGGGTGAGCTTGCCTAATCGGCATATGAATAACCAACTATCTGAGTATGTCCTCTGTTTTCATAAATTAGACCTTTTCTTGGAGCACCTTTAATGTATTTCAAGATTCGTATCACAATCCCAGTGTTCTTGACAAGGAGAGTTTAAGAATTGGCTTACCATACTGACTGCAAATGAAATTTCATGACGGGTGACTGTGAGGTAGTTTAATTTACCAACCAATCTTCTGTATCTCCCTGAATCTGAAAATGGCTCTCCATGATTAGGTAGAAGTTTGACATTCTATAGGAGTGTCAACCGGCTTGACATTCAATAAACCTGTCTTTTCAAGAATATCCATGGCATATTTCCTTTGTGAAATTACCAAGCCGTCCTTAGATTGGGCTACCTCAATACCCAAGAAGTAGCAGAGCTTGCCAAGATCTTTAGTTTGAAACGGATGAGATAAATGTTGTTTCAACTGGAGTATGCCATGCTGGTCACTACCAGTTATGACAATATCATCTACATAGACAATCAAGTAAATGCACTATTGGGTTGAGTGGCGATAGAAAAGAGAATGATCAACTTCACTTCGAATCATGCCAAATTGTTGCACTACTGTGCTAATCTACCAAACCAAACTTGAGGAGACTATTTAAGACCATAGAGAGACCTCTGAAGTCGACAAACCATGGTAGAGGACTCCCCCTTAGCAACAAACCTAGGTGGTTGCTCCATATACACTTCTTCTTCAAGGTCACCATGCAAAAAAACATTTTTAATGTCAAGTTGATGCAGAGACCAATGTCTGATGGCTGCAATAGAGAGGAGTAGTCTAATAGAGGCCATCTTAGCCACAGGGGAGAAAGTATCACTGTAATCGAGGCCAAAAATTTGAGTGTACCTTTTTGCCACCGAACGAGCTTTAAAACGATCAATCTTACCATCAAGACCAAATTTCACCGTTTAAAGCCAATGACATCCTACTAAAGACTTTCCAGACGGTAAAGGAACCAATTCCCATGTACCACTACTCTGAAGTGCACACATCTCGTCAATCATTGATTGTCTCCACTTTGGGTGAGATAAAGCTTCACCTGGAGATTTAGGAATAGAAACAGAAGACAGGGAAGACAAACAAGTATAATGCAAAGGAGAAAGACGATGGTAACTCAAACCTTTACGAATAGCAATAGGAATCTCAAGGGTCAAATTCGATAAAGAAGGAGGTGGCGGTGAAGGAGCGTTTGGAATGACCTCAGTATCAAGAACGGGTGTAGGGACATGTACAACTGATGGTGGTTGACGACGACAGTATGTTTGAAGAGATTGTACAGTTGGAGGATCAACAAGAGGAGTCTCAAGTGGGACAATGGGAGGGGCCACCGAAGGTGTCTCAGGTGGGGCATACGTAATAGGCTCTAGTGGTAAAAGAGATGGTGAAATAGATTGTGGTAGGTCTAGAGGAATAGTTGCAGACAAAGGAGCAGGAAACGACTCATAGTATGTAACAGACTCAAAAAATGTGACATCAACCGATATGAGATATCGTCGAAGATTAGGAGAATAACAATGATAACCTTTTTGGGACCGATGATAACCACACATTTTAGTGATCGAGCTGAAAGTTTGTCAAGACCAGGAGTGAGATTGTGGACAAAACATGTAGATCCGAAGACCAGAGGAGGAAGTGAGTGAAGAGGGGTATTAGGGAAGAGGATCGAGTGAAGGACTTTGTTATTAAGAGCAGACGAAGGTATGCGATTTATAAGATAGCATGCCGTTAGAACAACATTTCCCCAAAAGCAAGATGGTACATTACCATGAAGAAGGAGATTACGAGTGGTTTCAATAAGGAGCCGATTTTTGCGTTCGGCTACCCCATTTTGTTGAGGTGTATGAGCATAAGATGTTTGATGAAGAATGCCGTTAGAGGTCATAAAGTTTTGAAATTGATGGGACAAATATTCACGGGCATTATCACTGCTCAAAGTGCGAATGGATACACACCAAATTGAGTTTTAATTTCCTTATAAAATTGTTCAAAAATATAAAATAATTCAGACCAATTTTTCATTAAAAATAACCACGTACAACGGGAAAAATAATCGATAAAGGTAGCAAAATATCTAGACTCAAGAGTGGAAATAGTACGAGAGGGACCCCAAACATCTGAGTGAACTAAAGCAAACGGGGAGGAAGCTCGTTTATTAGCTCGATCAGGGAAATGACTACGAGTATGTTTCCCTAACTGACACGACTCACAATTTAAGCTAGATAATTTAGTTAGATTGAGTACTAATTGTTGAAGTTTGGGAAGACTCGGATAACCTAACTGAGCATGTATAATAAGAGGAGAATATGTTGTAAGACATGCTGTTGATGGGTTTGAGAGATAATAAAGGCCATTAGACTCACATCCGACACCAATTTGTCGTCCTGATATTCGATCTTGCAAAGTAACATTGCAATTAGTAAATGTGACAACACAATCATGAGAACGAGGCAATCGACTGATAGAAATTAAATTAAATGGACATCCAGACACATAAAGGACAAATGTAACTAATAGAGTAGGAAGGATTTGGACAGTGCCAATCCCTTGAGATTGTGTTTGGGAACCATTGGCTGAGACTATCCTAGGTAAATAACCAAATGTTGTGAGAGAGGAGAAAAAAGTCTTATTACCAGTAATGTGATCAGATGCACCAGAATCTAGAATCCATGGGCTATGAGAAGGTGAGATGCAAACAGGTGAATTACCAATTTGTGTGGTCGAAACAGCGGAACTCGAGTTCCAACAATACTCTACCCACTGAAGAAAATTTTCATAAGTAGCCATAATCAATAAGCAATTACCTAAAACCAGCAGCGAAACAATGGCGGAAGAGGTTTTTTTTTTTTGTTTTGTTCTTTTTTTTTGTTTTTTGATGAACAGTACTACACACGATGAATAGTGCCGCACGATGAACAGTTGATTGATTTGCTGAAAAAATGAACGAAAAGTGACATAGGGTAAACTGGAATTGGGACACGGTTTACCGAAAAAGAAAATCTCACTGAAGGACAGTGAATCCCGGGGTAATCACGATATAAGGTTGTCTCTCATAATAGGCTCTAGATACCATGTTGAATAAGAGAAAATGAGAGACATATGGTGAAACCGTGTGTATGAACTACACAACGGAGTCTGCTTTATATAAGCTCAAGGCAATAAATACAAAAATAAATATGGGAGATATTATCCCTATTTACATGATATGTAATAAATATAAATATATTTTCAACAATTGTGATACTATCTTAACATTTGGGTCTTAAACCCTACAAAACTTGCTTGTAAGCTGAGGGATGCCTCCCACTTATACATACATATTCAAATTTCAAGCCCTATCCCATCTAATATGTGACTTTTACTAGTTAGATTGAATATTTTATCATTTCTACAGTGCACTATTTGACTAACTTCCTCTTGTTTTCATTTTCTTTTTGTCAAAATTCTATGTTCATTATGATGCATTTGATTTAGTGACAATATTTGTGAAATGCAGGCCGGATATTGAAGAGGGTGAAAAGTTGATTAGGAGGCATAATAATCAATCAAAATGTGCAGATCAATCTTTATTTTTGAATTTTGCTATGCATTCAGTTAGAATGGAGGCCTGTGATTGCCCACCAATTCATCATGTTCCATCAGAAGGGCAATCAAATTCTTCTGTTTTTCCTGGAAAAGCACCCCATATTGTGGTACAGAATGATGACGTTGTTCAAGCTGAAGGATACAATTGCCATTCTGACTACTCACAGGTTGGGCAGGGAAGCTTCTTTTGGGGAAGCAAGAAGAATAGGAGGAATAAGAGCCATAGTCCAGTTAATAAGGTGTCACAAGTTGGTGAAAAACCCAGATCATCAATGCAAGAGTCTGAAAAACAGAGAAAAGTTGGTAATGATAGTTTTCTGAGGGTTTTATTCTGGCAGTTTCATAATTTCCGCATGCTCTTGGGAAGTGACCTACTTTTATTCAGTAATGAAAAGTATGTTGCTGTGAGCTTGCATTTATGGGATGTCACACGAAAGGTAAGGATCATTCCTCTATAATTTATCACCTGTTTTATGCTTGGTAAATTGTCAATATTTTTTCCCATTATTTTTGATAGGTTACACCTTTAACTTGGCTTGAAGCTTGGCTTGATAATGTTATGGCAAGTGTTCCGGAGTTGGCCATATGTTATCATCACAATGGTGTTGTTCAGGGATATGAGCTTTTAAAAACTGATGACATTTTTCTCCTTAAAGGAATATCTGAGGATGGAACCCCTGCATTTCATCCTTATGTTGTCCAACAAAATGGTCTGTCTGTTTTGAGGTTTCTTCGGGATAATTGCAAACAGGACCCTGGAGCTTATTGGGTACTATTAGTTATTTTTAATGCATTTAAAATATTTGTTGCTTTTAGGTTTACTAAGTTAATTTTTGTTTAATAAACTTGTTGCCTTTAGTAATGCTACCAAGCCTGGATTTTAATTTTGCAGCTTTATAAAGGTGCTGGTGAAGATGATATACAACTTTTTGATCTTTCTGTTATTCCGAAGAACCAATCATCTAACAGTAGTGATGATGCTTCAAGCTCCTTGCCATCACTAATCAGTAGAGGTAGAAGTGATGCAGTGTATTCCCTGGGAATTCTCCTCTATCGAATTGCTCACAGGCTTTCACTGTCAATGGTGTGGAAGAATTAGACCTATTTTTGGGTTAATCCTGCTTTGAGTGGTTTCTAACAGCCAATGACTAATTTTTGTTTCTTTTTCTACAGGCTGCTAAAAATAGGGCTAGGTGTGTGAGGTTTTTTAGACAGTGTTTGGAGTTCCTTGATGACTCTGACCATCTGGTATGTTTTAACGAATAACACAATTAGTGTCTTACATGGCCCTGTTTGTGTGGTACTTCCAATTATCCCCTGTTGAGATGACTGTATTTCTGATAGATTTTTTGTGAAACAGGCAGTACGGGCAATTGCTCATGAACAATTTGCGAGGCTGATTTTAAATTATGACGAGGAGTTGAAATTAGCTCCTGAATCTCTAGCTGTAGAATGTGAACTATCTGTTACTGAAGCCAAGGAATCGTGTTGGGATGGTGAAAACAGTAATTCTGAACTAGTTGCTCATGAAATGTTTTATCTGCACGCTGATGGCAAATCAGGTGAACATGGAAAAATAACTGAGAACTTAGAATCAGAAGGTCCTGCAAAGATGGTTTCTGAAGCAGACGAGCCTGTTTCAGGAGAGCTCAAAGCAGTCAGGGACATAGAATTAAGCAACCAAGGAGGGGTTGTACCATGCTTGTCTTCTGATGTTAGCTCTTCGCTACGTGAAGTATGTCCAATTTCCACACCTGTGGTTCAAACGGTTGCTGATCCAATCTCATCCAAGTTAGCTGCTGTACATCATGTTTCCCAGGCCATAAAGTCTTTGAGATGGATGCGGCATCTTCAGAGCACTGAACCAGAAACGATGGATCAATTCAATAATAGTCATGATAGGCCATCGTCATCTTTTAATGTTTCTGTCTGTGCTTGTGGGGATTCTGATTGTATTGAAGTATGTGACATTCGAGAATGGCTTCCAACGTCTAAGTTGGATCATAAGTTGTGGAAGCTTGTTCTTTTGCTTGGAGAATCTTATTTGGCACTAGCAGAAGCTTATAAAGAGGATGGCCAACTTTATCAAGCTTTAAAGGTTATACAGTTATCATGTTCTGTTTATGGATCAATGCCTTCACATCTGGAAGACACGAAATTTATTTCTTCAATGGCTAGTTGCTCATCTTTACTGAGAGAACAAATTAATATGAATGAAAATACGACATGGCTGGATGATAGAGAAGATGAGACTGTTTATGGATACAGCGAAAGGAAGGCTTGTACTTACCTTTTCTGGGCCAAGGCATGGGCATTAGTTGGAGATGTTAAAATTGAGTTCCATAGGATAAAGGGTAAAGAAATCTCAATACAAGATATGACAAAACCTGCTACCAGAGAATTGAGAATGTCATCTGAGGTTGTGAAGGAAGTAAAAAGGCTGAAGAAGAAGCTGGTGCAGTTGAACCAGAACTGCAGTTCATGTTCCTTGGTAAATTGCAGTTGCCAGAGTGACAGAGCTAGTAGTGGGAACAGTGCAAGTAGTAGTCATGCAGATGTGACCTTCATGACTTATGGTAAAAAGCATAGTAAACGATTGTCTTCGAAAATTGCCAATCACTTGCCACCGAGAGACTCGGCAGACGAGTTGGTTCGTAACAAGGAGAATAAAAAAGATTTTGATGCTGAATATCTTGAGCACACTAATTACGGTGAAGACCTGACAGAAACTCTTGAAAATAATAGGACTGAAGTTGAATCCGCAGCTGCTATGAACTCTAGAAATTTTGAGGGATCTTCAGATATGTACAATTCATGTTCTAGTGTTATCTCTCAAACCGAATTGAATTCAAGGGAATCAGGTAAAGCGAAAATTGGCGGGATATTTGAGTACCTAGTTGAACCTCTAGTTGATGATGTAGAGCACAATTTATTAGCTGCTTTGAAATGCTATGAAGAAGCAAGAAAAGCATTGCTGAAACTTCCATCTGGTTTGTCTGAGCTGCAATCTGTGATTAAAAAGAAAGGGTGGGTTTGCAATGAATTGGGGCGAATCAGAATTGAAAATAAAGAATTGCATAAAGCTGAACTGGCATTTACTGATGCTATAGATGCATTCAGAGAAGTTTCGGATCACATCAACATAATATTGATAAACTGTAATTTGGGACATGGTAAACGGGCACTTGCTGAGGAGATGGTATCTAAAATTGATAATCTTAAACTACATGATATCTTCCACATTGCATACAATCATGCATTGGAAACTGCAAAACTGGAATATAAAGAATCCCTTAGATTTTATGGGGCAGCAAGGTTTGAACTAAATGCCATTAAAGAGGATGCTGATGCTGGGGCAAGCAGTTTAAGGAATGAGGTACATACGCAGTTTGCTCATACTTATCTGCGGCTTGGCATGCTTTTGGCTAGAGAAAATACTACAGCAGAAGTTTATGAAAATGGATCATTGGAAAATACTCGTGCGAGTCATACAAATTCCCATGGAAGGAAATCAAGGAAAGATCTGAGAAAGCATGAAATTTCCGCTAATGAGGCAATTAGGGAAGCATTATCTGTGTATGAGTCCCTGGGGGAGCTACGCAAACAGGAGGCTGCATATGCTTACTTCCAGTTAGCATGTTATCAGAGAGACTGTTGTTTGAAATTTATGAATTCCAGCAATAAGAAAAGTGTTTTGTCAAAAGGTGAAAATAACATAGTGCAGCGAATCAAGCAATATGCATCACTTGCAGAGAGGAACTGGACAAAAGCCATGGACTTCTACGGGCCCAAAACACATTCTAACATGTACTTAACTATCCTGATGGAGAGATCAGCTCTTTTTTTAAGCCTGTCAAGCCATTTACACTCCAACGTGGTATTTTATTTCACTTCTTGGACACATTAATTTGATTTTGAATATGGCGTCGTTTATTTGAAATTCTCATTGAGATGGCCGAACTCATATTTTTTCTCCCTTTTTGTGGTACAATGCCATCTACTATCTAGTACATGTATTAATAAGGGTTCCTTGAAAAGTAGCATAACAGACAGGGTCCCTTTCTCTGTTTGTCAACACCATTTTAAAACTGATTTGGCCCCTTCCCTTGCAACCAAAAGATGGTAGAATTCTTGAAATTTTCTTCTTTATTTCCAGCTTAGATTTATCCTAATTGAAATTTATTTTCGGTTAGTGTGTCAAAGGAGTGAACTACAAATTTGGTTGAGGTAATATGTGTAATATGTAAACTGCATATTTTCTCAAGTGCTAGATTCAATACACTATACCCTTTTGAGAATAAAATGATAAAATTTCTTTGAATTTGCTGCCTTTCATTTTTCCGGAATCAATTAATTGCCATAAACCCCCAAAAAATTGTATGGAGTTCTAAATTATTATTGAAAACCTTTAAATAGTTTGATTGGAAATTTTGGTTTTTGTTTGATCTTAGACCCATCAATCGATTCGAGACTTTCAGTTTATATTTCTGTCATTTGTTGATAATTCATTTGTTCCAGATGCTGGAATCAGCTTTGGCTCATATGCTTGAAGGACGCCATATTTCAGATACAAACGTGGACACTTTCAGTACTAGCTATCCTGAACTTCATGCAAAATATTGGGGTCAGCTGCAGGTGCTTTTGAAGAAAATGTTGGCCTCCGTGCTTTTGTCGAGTGCAAATAAATCTCTCTGCCAACCATCTTCAACGTCTAGCAGATTTGGCGATAGTCAAAAGATCAAGGAACTGTACAAGATGTCCCTGAAGGGCACTGACATGGTCCAACTGCATACCATGTACAACTTGTGGATATCATGATAGCAACATTTTTGTGACATTCTACTCTTGATTACATCAAGTCTAAGTAATTTGTTTGCCACCTTTCTTATTATCTTGTATTGATATATTAGCGTTGAATGATTCCTTTGTGCTGTTGTAGCTATTATTACTGTAGTTGTGTTGTGAGAATGTGTTTTATATTTCATATTAGGAGGCATTTAAATTCTGAAGCTTACAATCTTGTAGGTCTTGCAAAGAGCACTTGGTTGGGGAATGCCTCAAATCACTTAGGCGATCCTTATTGTAATGGTGTTTTAATCGGTAAATAAATTCTGATGTTTAGTGTCAAACAAATATTTCAAATATGCTTTTACAAAATTTCCGAACTTGAATAAATCACTAAATTGCCTCTTGAAATTGTAGGGGTCGGACATTTAATGACGCTGGTCAAATAACACTTGTAAATTGAATGACGTCGAACAAATTAGTCATTTCGTTAGTTTGTTCTTAAGGAGGTTGACGTGGATGTTATATTTATGTGTTGAGATCAACTGTTAGTCAATTTAGACTTGCCATCAAATCATTCATCATAATCACAAATAACAAATAAATAATATTGTTAATATATTGAAATTAAACAAAGATAAACAAACAACTGCATCGAAAACAAAATATCTAAATTGGTGAACATTTAAATGCATGCAAGACAAGTTACTCAACCCTAAAAATAGGAAATTATCCATTTGAACATACAATATAGGAACACAATAATGAAGAAACTGAGTATAAATGATCCCGAGTTGCAAAATATGAAACAATTGTGAATGAGTGGTGATGACGAAAATAGTAAATGATGGGAATAGCAAAAAAGAAGATGAACAGGTGAAGGAGCAAAATGAAAGAAAAATTAGGAAAAATGAAAGAAAATTAAATATTTTATAATAAACAAATATTTTCTAATTTGGGACAAACTATCCCCTATTACATATGGTCTGCCACGTAAGAAAGTTTCATCCACATCACATTCGTTAACGGACAAAACTAACAGAAGAATCAAAGTGATCGACGTTATTCAATTCAAGGATGTTATTTTTTTGTAGCTTGTTTGAATCGACTTATTTAAATTTATCTACTGACATAAACATTTGTGAAACTATTTGGAAAAGATTATGAAAACATCTTATGGTATGTCAATAAATTATTTTCAGCTAGTTTTCATAAATTACGCTGGAGCAGAGCGGCGAGTGACATGGTCGCGGCGACACAAGGTAAAGAGGGATGGTGTACGATCTGAGCGCGTTAGCGGGTTGCATTCTAGGTCGTGGGTTTGAAAACCCTAAGAAATGTGAAAAAATATGGAAAATTTTTTTTTTTCTTTGTGAAAAACCAATTTTACCCATAAATTTTAAAACGTTTTAGGGGTAATTTTGGTAATACGCCATTCAAATTTTTGAAATCCACCTTCCTCTTCGTTTGTCATCATTCTTTTGTTTTCTTCACTGCGTCCCTTCTTCCTCTACGCCGTGCGCCGTCTTCTCTGTTCCTTTTTTTATTTATTTAATTTTTTAACTTCTTTTTTTAATTTATTTTTTTTTTAATTTTTTATTCTTTTGTTTTCTTCAGTTTTCTTTTTAATTTAATTTTTTTTGTTACTTTTTTTTTAATTTCTTTTAATTTAATTTTTTCTTCAGTTTTTTTTGTTACTTCATTCTTTTTTTATTATGTTTTTTTTCTTCTTTTTTCATTGTTTTTACTTCTTTTTTTTTTTCTTTCTATATTTTTCTTTCTATTTTCTTCTGTTAATTTAATTTAATTTAATTTGTTTTTGTTACTTCTCTTTGTTTTTTTCTACTTCCTTTCTTTCTCTGCCTGTTATGCAAATAGCCATGACAACATCATCTGCAACCCCACAAAGTAATAGTTCTGCTCCTGTAATGTTTAAACCAACCATTGATAATGTTGACCTAGCATGACAATTTAATAGTGTAAAAGACAAGAATAATAGGAAGAGGGTGACATGTGATTTCTGTCAAGTTGAAACTAATGGAGGAATTACCAGAGCAAGACAACATCAGTTAGGAATAAAGGGAGACGTAAAAAGCTGTAGAAAAATACCACCATATTATAAGAGATGGAAGTTCAAATTAACGATGATGTTAATGACGACGTAGTTGAAATAAGGAGAACTCGAAGTGGAAAAAGGGCAATTGAAGCCCCTTTACCGGCTGGCAAGAAGACAAAAGATCCATTGGGTCTAATGTTCATGAACAAAGCAGAACACAAATTGGGGAAAAGACAAGAGACAAACAAACATAAATGATGCTTGTGACAAAGAAGCAAGAGCAAGAACGGTACAATACATTGCTCATTTTTTTTATGCAAATGGAATTGCTTTCAATGTTGCAAGATCAAAAAGTTTCAAGTTGATGTTGGAAGTAGTTGGAAACTACGGTCTTCATTTGAAACCTTCAAGCTATCATGATGGTTGAAGAGTATTGATGCTTCTTCTTACATGAAGACTGAGATTAAGATATTTGAGCTATTGGACAATTTTGTTGAGGAGATTGGTGAGCAAAATATTGTGCAGGTGGTTACTAACAATGGAAGTAATTATGTATTGGCTGGTAAACTACTAACTGCCAAGAGACCACATTTGTTTTGGACTCCGTGTGCTGCACATTGTCTAGACTTGATGTTAGAAGATATTGGAAAGATTGCTAAGGTTAAAATAGTTATTCAAAAAGGGATTAGTCTCGTCGGCTTCATTTATAACCACACATTGGCGTTGAACATAACGGGGAAGAACACTGACAATGTTGAGTTGGTTAGACATGGAGTCACAAGGTTTGCTACCACATTTCTTACTTTACAAAGATTGCATAAACAAAAAACCAACCTTAGAAAGATGTTCACTTCAGAAGAATGGTTGAAGTCCAAGGCAGCTAACAATCCTAAGGGAAAGAAGGCAACCCATATTGTACTTTTGACAGTAATTTGGAATGATATCATCTACACTCTTAAGATTATGGGACCTCTTGTACAAGTGTTAAGACTTGTTGATAATGAGAAAAAACCTGCAATGGGATACATATATGCAACAATGATCATGGCCAAGGAGGATATTCGAAAAGCTTTCAATGAACAAGCAAGCAAGTACATAGATGTATTTGCAATTGTTGATTAAAGATGGAAATGTCAACTTCATCATCCATTGCATGTTGCAGGCTACTACCTAAATCTGAAGTATTTTTATAGCAAACCAGAAATTGAGAATGATCCCATATTGGTGGGAGGTCTTCACTTATGCATTGAAACACTTAGTGAAAGTCATCAAATGAGTGACATGACTACAACACAGTTGACAAAATATAAGATTGCTAATGGTCTCTTTGGATTAGGTGGAGCATTAAGACAAAGGGCAACATTAGCTCCCGATAATTGGAGCTTCATTTATTTTCTTCTTAAAAATTTTAGCACACAACAACTTGTATAAATTGAAAATGATTGTTTCATTGCAGCTGGGTGGTGGAAGACTTATGGAGCACAAACTCCACTTTTGCAATTATTGGCCATTAAAGTGTTGAGTTTGACATGCAGTTCTTCAGGATGTGAGCGTAATTGGAGTACTTTTGAGCATGTAAGTTAATACTTGTTATTAAGTTATAGAGTATTCTACTATGTAGGTTCATATTAATTTAGGAAACTAACATTTTAAATTATAACACATAGATTCATTCCAAGAAGAGAAGTATACTTGAGCATAAGAGGTTGGAAGACTTGATTTTCGTTAAGTATAACCAGGCTTTGAAAGAGTGCTATGATTGTCGTGATGTGATTGATCCAATCATCTTGAATGATGATGATTATATCAATGAATTTGAAGTGGGAAACTTAGGGGAAGATGGTGAACATGTTGAAGAAATATTTTATGCCGGTGATAATCTAACTTGGACTGATGTTGCCAATGCAAGTGGGGCTAATGAGCCGGTGGTCTACACTAGGCGGACAACAAAAGAAAAGGCAGCTGCAAGTGCATCTAGGGCAATTGTACAAGAAGCAATATCAAAAGAAGTAGTGGTAGAAGATGTTGAAGAAGTTGAACCTATTTATGTTGAAGATGGTGAGGATGAGGAGAACGAAGAATATATTAAAGTTGATGGGGAAGAGGAGGAGGAAGAAGAGGAAGAAGATTATGTTGAAGATGATGATGATATTTTATTCCTATAACTTGCATTTTAGTTTTAATATTTTGTTATTTTATTACTCTACTATGTTGAAAAAGATGATAATATTTGGTATTTAAATCTATATTTTGATTAAGACTATTTAGTATCTAAAGTATGTTTTGATTAAGACTATGAGTTTGAAACATTGTTTAATTATGCATGTTTATATAATACTATTCATGTAGAGGTCATCCCGACATCTAACAACCCGCTATCCCGATTTCCAGAATTGGTCACGATGCGTCGCTATATGAGATTATATATATATATATTTTAAATCGTTAAATAAATTGTTTATTCAACCACAAGTATAAATACTATCAAACTATTTGGGTGCTACTTTCTCCTCACATATATAGTACACTGGCAATGTCATCACGGCCACACGCAACGGACACCAAACACATCACATAATTACTAAGAACACAAACAAGGTAACTTAGTTTGGATTTATTTTATCTTATCTATTCTCATCATCATTTTGTGGCTTTAAAAAACTTCTGAAAATTATCTAGGATATGTCTTTTGTAAGACCCATAATTTTAAATCCTAAATTATACAATTTTAGGGTATTTGGTGTTGAAGTTCTTAGGCTTTTAGTCCAGTTTTTGGTAATTAGTGGCTTAAATGCCAAAAATATATTTTTGGAAATTGGATTAAAATTATTTGTCGAAGAATAATTTATTTACGTTATGAAGAATTGGACACTAGAGAGTTTTGTTAAAAATATCACTTGTCGCTGAAAATTTTATCAGTCAATTGAGTTGCGACGAAGGTAGATATTTTTAACAAAAAGTGGTTTGGGAAGTGATGGGTGAAATGGTAATTTTATGTAATATCTAGATATTTTTAGATATTTGTTATATATATATATATAGAAAGAAAAGGAAAGAAATAGAAAGGAAGGAAAAAGGAAGAAAGGAAAACAAATAGAAAAGCATTTCCTTCGCTCTTCTTCCTCCTCCCTGCCTCGCGAAGCATTCTTTCTTCCTCTTCCTCTTTTGCTTTCTTTTCTTTCTTTTGCTTCGAGAAATAAACCCAATGCTTAATGGGTGAGAAAGAAAAGAGCTCCCAGCTTCCTTCTTCTTCTTTGATTCGAAAACGAAGAAAAACGGTGTTAGGGATTTTGAAAACCGTTAATCACAAACCTCCACTTTTCTCTGATGTTTGAGCTTTGTTTCACGAAGAGATAGAAGGGAAAGTTGCTCACCTCCACTCTACGGTGCTAGTGAACAAACTTTGGAAGCGATGTCGCGAGCGGAGATTTTACCGGAATTACTCGCGGTACCGTAATCGCTCGCTAAAGGTAACGTTAAGGTAAGGGCTCCTTCCAAACTTCTAGTTTGCATTTAGGGACTTATCTGTGGTTGTGTGGAAATGAATTTGTTAGGGTTGAAGTGTTGATTTGGGGGAAAATGAATCTAAGGCTTTATGGGTAAAATCTTAGAGTTAGGTTTTGGTTATATTGATGAATGTTTCGTGGAAAATGAATTTAAACTCATTTATGTATGATTTTGAGTAAATGAAACTTGTTGTGTTTGAGTGGTGGATTGTGTTGATTTCTGTTCGTCGTATTTGACGTGTTCTTAATTAATACTGATGAAATTTGATATGTGTATGGTTGGATTTTGTGGAGAAATTAATTGATGTGTTTTGGTGTGGAATGTGGATTGAATTTGATAATATGTTTGAGCTTGTTTTGTGTGGAATTTGAAAACCATTAGAGTTAAATGAGTATTAAGAATGGGGAATCTCTTAATGTCTTGTTTACTTAATGTTTGTTGTGAAAATCGTTTAAGTTAAATGAGTATTAAGAATGGGGAATCTTTTAATGTCTTGTTTACTTAATGTTTGTTGTGAAAATCGTTTAAGTTAAATGAGTATTAAGAATGGGGAATCTTTTAATGTCTTGTTTACTTAATGTTTGTTGTGAAAATCGTTTAAGTTAAATGAGTATTAAGAATGGGGAATCTTTTAATGTCTTGTTTACTTAATGTTTGTTTTGAAAATCGTTTAAGTTAAATGAGTATTAAGAATGGGGAATCTTTTAATGTCTTGTTTACTTAATGTTTGTTTTGAAAATCGTTTAAGTTAAATGAGTATTAAGAATGGGGAATCTTTTAATGTCTTGTTTACTTAATGTTTGTTTTGAAAATCGTTTAAGTTAAATGAGTATTAAGAATGGGGAATCTCTTAATGTCTTGTTTACTTAATGTTTGTTTTGAAAATCGTTTAAGTTAAATGAGTATTAAGAATGGGGAATCTCTTAATGTCTTGTTTACTTAATGTTTGTTTTGAAAATCGTTTAAGTTAAATGAGTATTAAGAATGGGGAATCTCTTAATATTTTTGTTTGCTTAATGTTTGTTGTGAAAATCGTTTAAGTTAAATGAGTATTAAGAATGGGGAATCTCTTAATATTTTTGTTTGCTTAATGTTTGTTGTGAAAATCGTTTAAGTTAAATGAGTATTAAGAATGGGGAATCTCTTAATGTCTTGTTTACTTAATGTTTGTTTTGAAAATCGTTTAAGTCAAAAGAGTATTAAGAATGGGGAATCTCTTAATATTTCTGTTTACTTAAAGTTTGTTTTGAAAATCGTTTAAGTCAAAAGAGTATTAAGAATGGGGAATCTCTTTAATGTCTTGTTTACTTAATGTTTGTTTTGAAAATCGTTTAAGTTAAAAGAGTATTAAGAATGGGGAATCTCTTAATATTTCTATTTACTTAATGTTTGTTTTGAAAATCGTTTAAGTTAAAAGAGTATTAAGAATGAGGAATCTCTTAATATTTCTGTTTACTTAAAGTTTGTTTTGAAAATCGTTTAAGTCAAAAGAGTATTAAGAATGGGGAATCTCTTAATATTTCTGTTTGCTTAATGTTTGTTGTGAAAATCGTTTAAGTTAAAAGAGTATTAAGAATGAGGAATCTCTTAATATTTTTGTTTGCTTAATGTTTGTTGTGAAAATCGTTTAAGTTAAATGAGTATTAAAAATGGGGAATCTTTTAATATCTGCGTTTGCTTTAAAAATGGGGAATCTTTTAATATCTGCATTTGCTTAACGATTGTTGTGGATGGAGTCAGTATATGCTCATGCATTTTCATTCTTTTTGTAAATCGTGCACCTTGGTAAATTGGTAAATAGGTGGCACCTTGGTAAATTGTACTTTGGCCTGTGATAGGCGGTACATTTACAATTTACGTTCTTTTTAGTAAATCGTGCAGACCCTTGATAGGTGGCACCTTGGTAAACGGTACGGGCCCGTGATAGGCAATACGTTTATGGTTTACGCTTTTTAGTAAATCGTGCAGACCCGTGATAGGTGGCAC
>NC_021163.2:37242185-37278816 GCF_000331145.2 Cicer arietinum | reverse complement strand
GCATTAGGGTGCTTGGCACGCGAGTCGTGTTTGATTTAAGGTTATGATTGAGTGTTTTGAATTTGAGTTGTCGTGGTAATTGTGTTGAAATTGCTAAGTGTTATGTATTGATTATTGTGCGTAAGTGTGATGGATTGCAAAACTATTTCGAAACCCAATTTGTCGCGGTGATCGTGTTGGAATTGCTAAGTGTTAAGAAGTGAAATTGTGTATGAATGATATTGAGTTAGTTTATGAATTTTTGGAAGAATATGCAAGGAAATCGATTTCCCAATCAATTGGATGAGTTATAGGGACTTCCCTAATTTGACATAATCGATTTGCCAATCGATTTTATAATATGTTTTTCAAAACCATTTAAGAAAATCGATTTGGCCATACAGGAACTCAGCAAAACTGACAAAATCGACTTGGAAATCGATTGGCATTAAGTTAAGGGCTCAGTTATTCATTCAATCGATTGAATTAAGCCCAGAGTTAAAATTTCACTAAAAACCTTCAGGAAATCGATTTGCTTAGTAGAAATTCTTATTTTGAGTTAGATAACAGATTGCTCAATTGATTTATCAATGTCTTGGTCAGTTATATACTACTTGATGAATTGAGAACTTTATTTTGATTTCATTTTTATTTGGCAAATGTTATATGAACTTTTAAGCATATGGAAAACCCTTTTAAGGTGCATGCTAAGTGGAAAGGTTATTTGTGCATTTAAAAACTTAAATGTTATGTGTTAACTGTTAATTTCGGTTGGTGACCCTTTACAACTATTGTGGAAATCTGGGCTTTGCCCTCAAATGAGAGCCAGGACAATCCTACCGGTTCGTACCCTGTGGATGGGAATGTAGAGGGGAATGCCTGACTGGAGCTATGTTAGGAGGATCTCACGGGGCGCGTGGAGATCACTCAGGGCGTTTAGTTTGTTTTGGAGAATGATCAGATTAGGTTGACATAGAGGGAACATACGTCTTTCTTTTGAATTTTATTTATTTTAAAATGGAAGACTGTACCTATACTAATATTATCAGCTTGACATGTTATTTTCGATGGGTTACATGTACCACTTTTGATGCGTAAATATTTTGGATTCATATTTTGAGAAACTTTTCCGCTGCTTGTAAATTATAATGACTCAATTATTTATCTAAATGTATTACCTTATTTAATTCTCTGATTTATTTTAATTTCTTTTGAAAAAAAAATACACCATCGTTTTGAAAACCGGGGTGTTACATCTTTAACTTTAATTTTATAAATTATTTAATATTTATCTGTCTCAAAATATAAGTAAAAGTTAATTAGAAAATTAATTAATTAATTAAAGATAAAATTTAGATCAAATAAATTCATCCACTTTTGCTTATATATTTTATAAAAGTAATTATAACATATGAAAGCAAATGACTTTTCTATTATATAATAAAAATAGTTATATTTTATACATAAACAATTACACACTTTGGGTTTGAATAAAAACAAAGTCACATTTTATGGTCTAAAGTATAAAAACTTATGTGCAGTCTAATTTAATTTTTTTTCTTTCGTTTTATGCATTATTATATGAATTTAATATATTAATAAATACTTAAATTAATAAATAATTAAATTAATAAATAATAATAATAATAATAAAATAATACATTAATAAATAATAATAAGAATAATTTTTAATAACCATAATAATTAATAGTAAATTATATTATTAATTTCTACGAAATTACATTAAAAAAGAAAAAAAAATACCTCAAATTTGAGTAGATGTGCCCGTAGCGTTTGGACAATGTTTCCTAGTATGACCAGATACCTGACATAATCCATATTTTCTTGATACTCTTTATGTAGTGTCCATTTCTGTTCTAATGCGTTTGCTCTTTGGGCGACCTTTCTTGACTATCCGCATTAGTGGATTGTGACACACCTTAATACCTTCATATTCTGGCCAATATCCTTTGTTTGGTATGGCTGTAAATGCTTCATTGTAGACTTTTAGTACCGTTTTCACCTTGTACACATCAGATAAAAGGCTCCAAAAATTATATTTTATGCTAGAACATGCTGCTATGACATGTGAACAAAACATATGTTTAGCTTGATATTTTCCACAATCACACCACTTGTTAGGAAGGTTTACACTGAAGTGACCAATTGGTCGTCCTTCCCTTGGAACTACTGTCTCGTGGATCATGAAAGTATGGTTGTCCCGATCAAAACTATCCACTCTATGACTATTGGATTTACTTATTCCAATTTCATAAAATTTATGCAAGTTTCTGTATATACCTGACCATAAGCTAAAATTTATGGAAGCAGTTGGTAGTGGTTCTAATCCACCTACAACTTACATTGAAGATAATGATCAGGATGAACTGTAAGAACCTCAACTCGTTCAAAGAGTTAGATGAGTTCGACGAAATCCTAGATGTGGAATTGGAGGTCATTTAGGTGGACATCAATAATATGTATTTTTTCCCCGTTAATTTAATGTATTTTGTTTCATGTTATTAATATAATTTTTTTAATGTACTTTCTTTTAAATTTATAATATAATTTAATATTTTTAGTTATAATTATTTTTAATAATAAAATATTGATATTGATCGAGATGAGAAATCTTATTAATCTTAGATATTTATAACATCTGAGTTGTGACAACTTGACAATTTTAAACTTCAAAATAATAATAATCTTTTATAAATTGGATTAATCAAGATATGGCATCTTGTTGGCCCTAGTTTAAAACGCATGAGTTGTGAAAAATCTGTAATCTTAAACATTTTCAACTAAATTCAAACAAACAACCAAACATACTCATCATAATCAATTTCTCAAACTCAGGGTCTTTTTCCTTCATCAAATCAACAACTTTTTTTTAAGCAAATTCAAATTTCCGCAACAAAACATATTTCTTTAAAAGCAATCAACACATTCACATTTTCTAACCAACAACTACATAGCTTTGATTTCTCCATCGCACCGGGAGATACATACGAGCAAGATCACACTCTTGTCAAACACATTAATACAAAATTTCTTTTTTTCCCCCTCTCTTTCTTAAGCACACATTTATTTCAAAATCACATTAAAAAATAGTTGATATTCATATTTAATAATAAGGAAGAATAAATATATTTAAATTAATATTAATTTTGCACAATTAATTATAGGTAACCATATTTTAACAGATGTCGTAGAGTGCTAATACATTCCCTATGCATAATCAACTCTTGAACTCAAAATTTGGTTTCAAAGACCATTTTTTATTTTTATTTTTAAGGATTTCCCAGCATATTCCCTATTTTAAAATAATCTTTTGTGGCGAGTCTATTGAATTCGAGAAACACTCAAAATTTTAGGCTGCGACAACTGGAGACTCCATTGAGGACCCTTAGAGAGTCAATTCTAACATAATTAATTGTGCAAAATTTTTACTTTTATATTTATTTTTCCTTTCTTTTTCTTTACTTTATGCCTTTATTGTTTATTAATTATTTTCTTGTAGTCGTTATCTTTATGTACATATTTATTATATGTGTGTTGAGTATTTTACATCGGTTATTGGATTGTGATTCTTTTCACACACTACATATTCACTAATACATACACACTTATGAGTGAGACCTTATACTCGGGTCTGAATGAAGCTTAAGTTTAGTTAGGGGTTTAGTGGTAATAATTTTGAATGTACATCTTATTTGGTTATTGCATAGATCTCATCTAGAGTGTGACTCCATTAGAAATACCTACATTTTGATTGTACTTCCTATTTGTAGTGATGTTTCAATATGAGTACCTAACTCTAGAGACCAATGAATTTTAAGATTGTGAACCCACCTAGGAAGTGTTCACGAATTAAGAAGCTTATAAACTTTAAGATTTCTCCAATATTGGATTGGGATTCTCTTCGCACACTACACATTCACTTACGCCCTCACTTATAAGTGAGACCCTATACCAGGACTTATAACTGAGACCATGGCTTTTAGGATTGTAGAACCCACCCAGGAAAATATTCACGAATTAAGAAGCTTATAAACTTTAAGATTTCTCCAATCTTGCATATAATGCATCTAAGTCATGTCCCTGCCTTCTTGCTTTTAAATGGCATGATTGTTTTTCACCGTCCCATGTCAATATACCCCTTAGTCTTTCTTTGTTGCATCCATGCAAATAACTTTCATCCATAATAATAAAATTAAATTTTTTTTACCATGCATTCCATTCATGCATTAAAAATTATTTTCAAAAAGTACCATATCATACAATATTCATATTGTGTAGGTTCATTAGAGAACCATTGAATTCTAAGCTAGGTTATGGATAACTCTGATTGAAAATGGGATCCAACAATGAAACCACAATTCCAATGCTAAAGAAAACTCTAAACTGTGAAGGCCAAAAAGCCTTAGGTTGACAGTTTAAAAAGACTCCGTAGGTTGTTGGAGCTTAATCACCGATTAACCTTTACTAAGAAATATGAAAAAATTCTTGATTTATTGTATGTGGACGTACAAATAGGGGCTATTACTACTTTGGATCAATTCTACGACACTCCATTGAGATGTTTTACCTTTCAAGACTTCCAACTTGCGCTTACTTTGGAAGAGTTTGGACCAATTTTAGGCTACTCCCTAGAAAATGGAAAACTTATCGTTACATGTGATTTATCCAAAAGAGGAAAAATTGATTAGCCAAAAGAAGATGTTTCTTTGAGGAAATAGCACATCATTTAGCTAAAACCCAATATTGGAGTGCTTTTATGGAGGTGTTAGCTCTCACCATTTATGGGGTTTTTGTATTCCCAAGTGATGAAAAAATTATAGATTTTGTAGCAATCGATGTCTTCATAGCTTTGAAGAATAAAGGAAAAAATCCTACAACAACCGTCTTCGCTGATGTGTACTATACACTTAAATATTGTCATGAGAAAAAGGCAAGCGAATTTTGTGTTGTTTACATGTTTAGTACATCTGGTTGGTGAATCATATGTTTGATAGTGGATGCCTTTGCCCTATAAATGATTTCAAGAATTGTTACATTGAAATAAAGGATAATCGAGAATAGGCTCGGAGATTGGTAGATCTTAATGAAAAAACAGTCTGATGGTATGCAAGATGGAGAAACGTAAAAGAAGTAATATAGAAATGTGGAACATTCCCTAATGTGCCACTTATTTGGACTAGAGGTTGTGTGAGTTATAACACAGTATTGGCCTTGATACAACTTGGGTATCCCATCATAGGATAACCAACACCAAAACTAATAACCCCTTTTATTCTTTATGACATGGGTCCAGAAAACATTGAAGATTTTAAGAGAGTACGTCAATCTTGGAATATGATAATCAGAAAAATGAAGGAACTAGGAAGTAGAAGTTGTGGTGCATATGATTACTACCGACAATGGGTCAAAAATAGGGTCCAAGAGATTAAGCTACCTTTTTGTCGTACATTTGAGGCGGCCGATAAAATACTGAAGCAACCCACTCTTTTTAGTAAAGAGATTGAGTGGTTGCAAGCATGGTTTTTAGAGGCGAAAGAAAGAAAATAAGAATTTGCAAGAAGAACTAATGGTAGTCCGTTGAGCATATGAGACCGCTCAGTTGGAAAATGAGCAGAAGTCAATTTCCTTTGGAAGATCAAATAAGAGAGAAAAGGTGGATGTGGATTATAAGCTCAAGCTTTAATGCAATTTAAAGGCCTCTAACAAGTCTTTATGTTTGAGAAGACAAGAAATAGACCAATCACGAGAGGAGGTTGAGGAATTAAGAAAATGGTTGAAAGATTCAATAATTAGTGAGAGAAATGCTAAAAGACAATTGGAATATTTGAAACAACAGTTGGAGAGAGTGGTAGTAGAATATAAGACAAGAATAGAAGAAGAAAATAATGAAAAATAAGAAGCTATTGACATGTACCAAGATGCATGGTTGAAAGAACAAGAGGAAACAAATATGTTAAGAAGCCGAATGATGGATCAAGTGGAAGTAATATAGATGTATGGGCAAGAAGGGATAATGCGGATGAATCATTGTGAAAGACTCACTTTCATAGGCAACCAAGCCATCGAAAGGGTCCCCGTACTCCTAAGGAAAGTAGAAGCAAGCATAGTTCCATCTGCCACACATGTTGAGATTATTACGTTCGTTCAACATTGTAATAGTTTGATAGAAGCAATGAATGATTTAATTCACTGAGAGTGATAGAAACAATGTATTTCAAATATAGAGAAAGATGTTGCACTTGTACCTTTTTAATCATCAAGAACATGTTTGTTTTGAGTTTTCACTACGTATGTGTTTGGTTTTGATTCATGATCCAACAAAAAGATGTTTGTGCCTAGGTTGTGAAATCAATGGTTCTCTAATACCCACATGCATGCATATAATTCTTCATTTTTTAACTATGCGTCATATGATCTTTCTGAAAAAATCAATAAAGCAGTTTCTCCGACACCCTTACCAGACTCGCGCAAACTCTAAATTTTTGGATGAACTTGAGCAAAACCAAGAAGTGATGAGAGCAGATGTTAGCCAATTAAAGGACAAGGTTGATCGATCCTAGAGGCTATACAAACTTTGGCAAGGAAGAAGAATACATATGGTAATCCTCCAACTGCAAATGAAGAACACCAAAGCACCCATTCTCACCCACCAGGCTTTACCCCGACTACCCAACAGTTTTGTATGGTAGCTATGCAATTTCCTATGGATGGTCTCCCACCAAGTGATTCTCTTCCCTTAGTTATCAACTCCATGGACAACAATCCAAATTACTCAACTATCAACTCCCAAAGCCTAAACCAACCACAAATCCCATCTCATATGGGCTACGTGCCACCCCAAAACACCATACCCTCAAATAATATTGCATTTAGTGCACCCCAAGTACCCCATTTTGATGCTAACATAAGTTGGCAACAACCTCAATTTATTGGTGATGATACACAATCAAAAGAAAAATTCCATATTTTAGAAGAATGGATAAAAGCAATTGAAGGGAAGAATGTATATGGTCTCAAAGCTTTTGATATGTGTTTGGTTCTCGATGTGTCAATCCCTTCAAAATTTAAGGTACTCGAGTTTGAAAAATACAAAGGTGCCACATGTCCTAAAAATCATCTGATCATATATTGTTGAAAAATGGATTCGCATGCTCATAATGACAAACTTCTCATTCATTTTTTCAAGATAGTTTGAGTGGGACATCATTAAGTTGGTATAAACATCTTGAGCGAAATCGAATATGTTCGGGGAAAGACTTGGCTAATGCCTTCTTGAAACAATATAGGTACAACATTGACATGACCTCTAACACGATGCAATTTCAAAATTCATTGAAAAAGGAAAATGAAACATTCAAAGAGTATGCACAATGATGGACATAAGTGGCATCACAAATAGATCTTCCTTTATCTGAAATTGAAATGGTTGGTATATTTATGGATATTCTCTAGTTGCCTTTTTATGATAGGATGATTGGAAGTATGTCGTCAAACTTTTCTGACATGGTCATAATAAGAGAAATAGTAGAAAGTGGGATGAGGAATGGTAAAATCGTATGTAGAGCGAGTGATGTGAAGAAACCCCATATGGGGTTCACAAAGAAGAAAGAAGGGGATGTCAACGTTGTAATGGTAAATCCAAAGGTCTCCTATTCTCCATCCATGAATTCTTATCGACCTCAAATTTTGAGCCCTCGATACCCCAAATTCCCTACATTCCTTTTCCACATGTGGCTGCAACCTCACAAGCTCCATACACCAATATCACCCTTCAAGGCCACCTTATTATCAACCACAACTAATCCAACCACCACCTATCACGTTTTCCCAACAAAACAAGTGGAACAAAAGTCCAAGCCCGAATCAATACAAACCACTAGTCAATCGAGAAAAAAAGATAACCCATTTTAACCTGATTCATGTGACATACAACCAATTGTTGCCTCACCTACTCCAAAATTCAATGGTAGTCCTAAGATCAATGAAAGCTCTGGAATCACCATTACCAAAATGGTACAACCCAAGCGCCAAATGTGAGTACCATGCTATTGAAACAAACTCTAAAATTAAAGTTTTGATGAAAATAAACAAATGTTAATTAAAGATATTAATTATGATTCTAAAATGTTATGTTAACTTTACCTGCGCTTTTGAGTGAATTAAATCAAATATAGGAATCAAGAAAAGCAAAAAAAATAGTTAAAAACTGAACAAACAAAGAAACGAGAACATTCTGTACAAAATAGAGAATGATATACAGGTTCAAGACTAATCGTCACATCATCTTGACCATTCAATCTCCACTATTTCAACGAAGCTTTTGCCTCTGAATTTTATACTAATATCATCAGTACATGGCAAAGAAAAAATAGGTTTCATCCTAGTAAAAGAAGGTTCTTGAAATCATTAAAATAAAAGGACTCGAAACAGGCTAGTTGAAACATTTTGGAAACTCTTCAGCCAAACTGTCAAGAAAGTTCAATCAATCTTGATCTATTCGAAGACATTACAAAGACACCCATAATGATTAAAACAAGAAATTCAGATTAATCATCAAAATCTCCAGAAAGATCAAACTGCTAGAACCAGATTGATAATCAATCTCCGTTTTCTGCAGAATTTCTAGCAGTGATCTTCCTACTTCCGCAAAGGTTTTTAATTATTCTCCAAACTATTTTGGACAGATTCAAAGCACTAGATCGAAGCTGTAACATCAATGATTAAGTGAGAAGCTTCAAAGACTTTTAAACTAGAAGACAAAAGGTTTAAGCAAGGCTGTAACAAACTCAATTAAAATAGATTCAAATTATTCAAAGGCTGAATTATTTTAATCCCATATATTGGTTTTGGTCAAAACTGACAAAGCACTACCAATAGTTTTTTTGACCATTATTAAATGCTCCTAATCACTATAAAAGGAAGGCCAATATCCAGGAATCAAACAAGAAATTCAAGTGTTGTAACTCCACAAATCAATCACATTCACATACTTGAAATTCTCATTTCCATAAAGAAGAAGCAATTTTGAATCTTTACATCACATTGTGTTATTACTACTGAATTCTTTGTAAAGAATTGAATCTCAAACAAGAGTTGAGACATCTCAGATTCTACCAAAACAATCTCATCATTATTGTAAAAACTCAAAATATAAGAGTTTAATTATAGCTTGATTAGATTGTAACGAATCATATCAAGATAGATATGTGTTGTATTTGCTTTCTGGGTGGAAAGAAATAGGGCTTGAAACAGATCAAGGTCGATCTGTGTTGAGTGCTGTTAAATCAAGAAGGTTCTTTGTTTTAAACACTTAGTGAGAAATTTTACGGTTGTGAGGACTGTACGTAACCCGAGTTGGGTGAACCAGGATATATCGTTGTGTGGTATCTCTTCCCTTATCTATTTACTTTTAGTTTGATTGATTAACAGGTTAAAAACTTAAACAAAATTAATGATTTTAAATAACCAATAGCGTTCTCCGTTTTCTGGTTAAAACCAAGAACATTCTCTATTTTCTGGTTAAAACCAAGAACATTCTCCGTTTTCTGTTTTCACAACCAAGATAAATCTTGAGTTATTTTCTTAAGTTTTTAACAGAAATTTTTAAAAGGTGCATTTACAATTCAAACCCCTTTTCTTGTAAATCGACACTGTTACTTCAATTGGCATCAGAGCTCGATCTCTAGAAAGATTAAAAAACACCTAACAAGTGCTAGAGAAAAGATCTAGAAGAAAAAATGTCGAAAGACAAATACATTGTTGAAGGAGGATCTTCGAACAGACCACCATTCATTGATGGAACTGATTACTATTTCTGAAAAAATAAGATGCAGCTGTTTCTGAAATCTCAAGATACACTGATGTGGTGCATCATTACAGATCGAGATTTCATACCAATGGTTGATCAAGATGACTCAAACTCTGCTATGAAGAAAGAAGCAGACTGGACAACTGATGATAAAACTAAGGTTATTTTTATCATGTGCCTTAAGCAGGGAGGAAAGTGAAAGAGTAGATGAATGCATAACTGCAAAAGAAGTTTGGGATACGCTACAAACTCATCACAAAGGAACAAACCATGTCAAAGAAACAAGGATAGATATTGGCATAAGGAAATTCGAACCTTTCGAAATGCAAGAAGGATAAACTATTGATGAAATGTACTCAAGGTTCACAACAATAGTAAATGAAATGCGTTCTATTGGCTAAGCTTACACAGTTCAAGAAAGAGTAAGAAAAATCATGAGGTGTATTTCAATCATATGGAGACCAATGGTAACAGCTATAAGCCAAACCAAGAATCTTGAATCACTTCCTCTGGAAGAATTAATTGGAACTTTAAGAACACATGAAGTACTGCTACAAGAAGAGAAACCAATCAAGAAGGGAAAGGCAATAGCACTAAAAGCATCTCAAGAAAAAATCACATTACAAATAAAGGAAGAACCAGAAGAAAAAGAAAAAGAAGAAGTTGATGAAATTGCTCTTCTCACCAGAAGAATACAGAGAATGATGAGAAGAAGAGATCAAATCAAAAAGGGATTTCAAAACAAAAATCCCAAAACAGAAGTAGACAAAAGCCAAGTCACATGCTTTGGATGTAACAAATTAGGACATTACAAAGCAGAATGTCCTTTAAACAAGAATCCACCAAAGCGATTTCCTTTCAAGAAGAAATCAATGATGGCAACATGGGAGGATTAGAAGAATCAGAAGCTGAAGAAGATGAGGAAGCTAACATATGCTTAATCTCAAAAATAGAGGAAAATAAGGTAATAAATTCTGAACCATGTTATTTATGTGAGCAAATGGGAAAAGAATTTGATAACTTGTTAAATGATTCAAATCTCCTTATTCAAAAATGTAGTTTCTTGAAAGAAAAATTTCATAAAGAAAAAGAAGAAAGTCAAGCTAGGAATAATATGCTCAAAAACATCATTCAAGAATTAAAAGAAACACAAACAAAATTTTGAAAAACAAGAAGGTCAAGAACGTTCTGCGTTGAAAACAGAGAACATTCTTCTTAAGAAAGAAAATGAACTTCTTAAAACTGATTTGTTAAATTTTATTAAAGCCACTGAAACTTTTCAAAAAATTATGGGATCTCAAATAGGAATCTTTGATAAAGCTGGTGTTGGTTTTAATCAAACTCAAAAAACAAAGTTGTATGAAAAATGTTTTGTCCTAGAAAGAAAGGAAGAAAGATGTAAAACTAGATGCTCATATTGTAAAAAACTTGGACATCTGGAATTTGCTTGCTATTTTAGAAAAAGAGATGAAAACATTAAAAGAAAAAGGTTGATTAAAATAGGAGATCGTTCTGCCAAGACAGTATTAGAAAAACTGCAAAAAGGAGAACATTCTTCAGAGTGCTTTCAAAATGGAGAAAGTTCCAAAACGACAGTTGAACCTTCTCCAGAAAAATTGGGAAAAGAAGAACGATCTGGAATTGTTTCAAAATCAAGTTTAAAGTCTTTTGAAAGACAAAGTATCAAATCAATTCCAAAATCAACAATTAAATGTTCAGTTTGTTTCAAAAACAATCTTGGAAAAATGATGTGTTATTTTAAAAAGAGAGAAAATTTTAAAACTAACTCCCAAGGACCCAAAACAATGTGGGTACCTAAGGCTGAACTAACGTCGTACGCAGGTTGGATTTCCAAATATAAAGAGAAAACCTTGGTTCTTGGACAGTGGCTATTCAAGACACATGACAGGAGATAAAAAATTGCTTTATAACATTCATCGAGAAGGATGGAGGACCAGTTACTTTTGGAAATAACAACCAAGCTTAGAATAAAGGTAAATAAACCATTGGTAAGACAAACTCTGCTCAAATAAATGATGTTCAATATGTTGAAGGTTTAAAAAACAATCTTTTAAGCATAAGTCAGTTATGTGACAATGGATGTGAAGTTATTTTCAAACCAAAAGTATGTGAAATCAGAAAAACTGAAACTGGAGAAACTTTGTTTTCTGGAAATCGAAAGAAAAATTTATATATTTTGTATCTTGAAGAACTACTTGACGAGTCATGTTTTATATCAATCAATAAAGATAAATGGATATGGCATAAAAGAGCTGGGCATATTAGTATGAAAACAATCTCAAAAATCTCAAAATTAGATCTTGTTAGAGGATTACCCAAACTCATTTTGAAAAAGATAAAATATGTGAAGCATGTGCAAAAGGAAAACAAGTCAAGAGTAGCTTTCATTCAAAAGATTTTGTAACGACAAACATAACTCTTGAATTACTTCACATAGATCTCTTTGGGACAGTCAAAACAAAAAGTCTAGGAGGAATGAAATATGGTTTTGTTATTGTTGATGATTTCTCAAGATTTACTTGGGTGCTATTTTTAAAACAAAAATACGATGCATTTGATGCATTGAAAATATTTTGCAAGAAGGTACAAAATGAAAAAGAATCCAACATCATTTCTGTAAGAAGTGATCATGGAGGAGAATTGATAAATGCTTCCTTTAAAACCTTCTTTGATGAACTTGACATTTCTCATAATCTTTCATGTGCAAGAACTCCACAACAAAATGGAGTTGTTGAACGAAAAAATAGAAAATTACAAGAAATGGCAAGAACCATCTTAGAAGAATCCAATGTTGAAAGGTATTTTTGGGCTGAAGCCATAAACACATCTTGTTATATCCTAAACCGTCTATCCATAAGAAAGATCATCAACAAAACACCATATAAAATTTGGAAAAATAGAAAACCAAACATTTCTTACTTTCATATTTTTGGTTGTTATTGTTATATTTTAAACAACAAAGATATCATTGGAAAATTTGATGCAAAATCTGATAAAGCAATCTTTCTTGGCTATTCAACTAATTCTAAAGGATATAGAGTATTTAATCTAAGAACTAATGTTGTAGAAATAAGTATGCATATATTATTTGATGAGTTTGATGACTTAGATATAAGTAAAAAGGATGAGGAAGAAGAAACTCCAGTTGAGTTATAACAGCAAAACAGTTTGTAGAAAACAGAGATTGATAAACAATCTCCGTTTCATTCTCCACCAAAAAGCTGGAGAACGATTGAAGATCATCCCCAAACACAAATCATTGGAGACACGGCTGATGGGATTCGAACAAGAAAATCATTCAAGAATGATGAAAACAACATGGCAATGATATCCCAGATTGAACCAAAATCAATTAAGGAAGTCATTATTGATCAATCTTGGATAGATGCCATGAAGGAAGCACTACTGCAGTTTGAAAACAATGAAGTCTGGACACTAGTACCTGATCCATTAAATCAAACAATCATTGGTACACGATGGATTTTCAGAAATAAACTAGATGAAGAAGGCAAGGTTATCAGGAACAAAGTAAGATTAGTAGCTCAAGGCTATAATCAACAAGAAGGTATAGATTATGATGAAACCTTTGCTCCGGTTGCAAGGTTAGAAGCTATTCGTATACTTCTTGCATATGCATCTCATAAGCTTATTAAACTGTTTCAAATGGATGTTAAAAGTACATTTTTAAATGGATTCTTAAATGAACAAGTTTATGTGAAACAACCCTCAGGTTTTGAAAGTCAATCAAAACCAAATCATGTTTTCAAACTTACCAAAGCTCTATATGGCTTAAAACAAGCACCAAGAGCCTGGTATAAACGATTAAGTTCATTCTTAATCAAAAATGGATTCTTAAGAGGAAAAATTGACACTACATTATTTAAGAAAACAGAAAAGAATGATTTACTTATTGTTCAAGTTTATGTTGATGATATCATCTTTGGATCAACAAATGAAAAAATATGTGAAGGTTTTTCAAAACTTATGCAAAGTGAATTTGAAATGAGTATGATGGGAGAATTAAGGTATTTTCTTGGTTTACAAATTAAACAATATGAAAACGACATCTTTATTTGTCAAGAAAAATATATTACAGATCTGTTGGTCAAATATAAAATGAATTAATCAAAAATCATGACCACTCTCATGCATCCATCATCTTCTTTAGAGAAAGATGAAAATGACAATTCTGTTTCTGAAAAGGAATATCAAGGAATGATTGGCTCTTTGCTTTATTTAACTGCTAGTAGACCTGATATAGTATTTACAGTGGGATTATGCGCTCGATTTCAATCAGCACCAAAAGAATCTCATTTGACAGTTGTAAACCGAATATTTAGATATCTTGCTGGAACCACTAATCTTGGTCTTTGTTATAGAAAAGGTTCGCATTTTGATCTTATAGCGTATTGTGATGCTGATTATGCTGGAGATAAAATCGAAAGAAAAAGCACAAGTGGAGCATGTCAGTTCTTAGGTGAAGGACTGATAAGCTGGTCTTGCAGAAAACAAAACACTATAGCCTTATCAACAATAGAAGCTGAATATGTCTCAGCAGCAAATTGCTGCTCACAAGTTCTATGGATTAAAAATCAACTCGAAGACTACTCAGTATGCTATTCCATCATTCCAATTTATTGTGATAATACTAGTGCTATAAATCTGTCTAAAAATCCAATACAACACTCTAGATCAAAACATATTGAAATAAAACATAATGTCATTCGTGATCATGTCAATAAGAAAGATAACGAATTAATCTTTGTTGATACTCAAAATCAACTCACTGACATCTTCACAAAGCCTCTTATCGAGGATAGTTTCAATTTGATCAAAGAGAAACTGAAAATCACGAAAAATCCAGAAAATTTTGGTTAAAATCTGCTTCTCCAGAAAACGAAGAACGTTTATCAATCTCCGTTTTCCAGATATCAGTCTCCGTTTTGGCAACCAACATTCTCCTCTGAGTCATCAATTTCCCTCTCAAACCAAAAAGGGAAATCTTGGCATTTAATGCATGTGTCTCTTTACCTGTAAAAGAAAACTGACACAAAGCCCTCTTTCCCCCAAAATTCCCCCCCCCCCCCCTTCCCAAGATAATCATTGTCCTTTCTCTCACGTTTCTGAAAAATATTTCAACCACTCCATCTTCTTTTCCTAAAAAACAACAAACAAAACCCTCAAACTTCTCATCTTCTTCCTCCAATCTCTCTCACTCAGACTTCTCAACTCCCAAGTCATGGCACACATAGAACAATCTGCAAGAAAGAATGCATATCCTTGCTCACCATCTTCATCATCCCCATCACCTAATTCATTTCAACGCTCATCCTCTCCACCACCACGACCAACTCCACCACACATCTCCTCTAATACCTAATTTTCTCATCATCCCCTGAAAATAACCCTAATCTCCCTATCAATCTCAATCCTCTATCCACTGTTCTTCCACCACTATACACAAGTCCTCCTCCTAATATCGCTCAAGTTCCCCCTCATTTGAGAAAACCTACGATACCAAAAAGACGCTCAATGAGAGTTTAATCTGGAATTGGAACTTTCAAAGCCAAAATAGAAAAACCATTTTACTTCATCATCTCCGATTCCGAGACTGATGACTCGTCTGATACTCCTCTTCACACAACCGTTAAAGAAAAAGCACAACCCAAACCCATCATCCTTCAAAATTTGAAAACATTCCTCCAAATCAAAAAAGGAGATTGATCGTCTGAACCTTCGCAACCAACTCCTCCAAATCAAAAAAGGAGATTGATCGAAGAAATATTTTCCTCTCTTCCAAAATCATCTCAACCTTCAACTCAATCCAAAAGGACCATGAAAACTAAAACCACCATGACCATCGCCCAATTCCTAGCCAGAAACAAACTCAAAACTCCCCAAAGAAAGAAAATGTTTGCACCCAAACAAAACCTAAAACTCACTGAAACAGCTTCTCCAGAACATTCTTCGTTTCCACAATGTTCCCCAGTCTCAAAACCAGAACATTCTCCACTCGAAAATGTTCTCTATATCCAAAATGTTCTCCAAATCAAGAACGTTCTCCAGTACGTATCCCTTCCTACTCTCCACAAAAAGAACGTTCTCCACACCTAGAACGTTCTCCTGCTCAACCTTCACATCTTCAAGAACATTCCTCTCCAAATCAAACACCTTCGCCTTCCACAAAATCCAAACGTTCTTCCACTACGTCTTCATCCACATCTGATTCATATAAATCATCTCCACCTAATCAAAAATCCAAATCAAACACACTCCCTCTCATTTCACCAAAAAACTCAGAATTTCAAAGACAAATGGGCTCAACGTCCTATTGGAATAGGAAGAATTTTTATCTTTGATAAACTGGTAATTGATGGCAATGTTGTTCAGCATCATACTGATGCTCTAGGTTGGACATCATTGTTACAAACATCTGATTCTTTCTATCCATATGTTGTAAGAGCTTTCTACTGCAACGCTAAAACTTTCTCTGATAAATCCCTCATCATCTCCACCATTAAGGGAATTCAGATCATGTTAACTCCAGACATCCTGGCTTCCATCCTTCAACTGCCTACAGAAGGACCTTCTGTTTTTGGAAATCAATGGTACTAATCTATGAATTTAAAAGAGACTAAGGTCCTCTCTGACTTGTTTCAAGAAGGATCCACCTGTTACCTCTCCACATATCTCAAACCCCTTCCAAAGGTCTTCAACAACATGAGCCAACATACTCTCATTCCTCACTATGGAAGTCATGAATATGTCTCTGCCAATAACGCCTTACTAACTATCACCTCCTCAACTGTAAGCGTCTTAATCTTCCTCATGTGACCATTCAACACATGATATGTGCTGCCACGAAAGACTACAAGAAAAATACCGTTCCTTATGGAATGATATTAACTAAGATCTTTAGGCATTTTGGAGTTCCCCTCACCACTAAAAAACCACTCATTAAAATCTCCAAATTTTCCACAAAAAACCTCTCCCATGTGCGCAAAACACTATCTGCACAACCAACCACCACTACATCATCCTTTCCGAACTCCTTGAAAAGAAAACGCTCTACAAGATGAAGAACTCCCCCATCTCTATTCCTTTCTCACCTCCAAAATCTGATCAATCAGGAGATGCAGTACCAGAAACTGCTCCAGAACATTCTCCACAAAACCGAGAACGTTCTCCAGACAAAATGCCAACTTCATCAACAATTTCTATTTTTCCTCAACCATCCACTTTATCCTCCACTGAATTCCTCTCATACTCTCAAATCCTTCAATCTCCACCTCATGACTTTGAAACACTGGTACCCAATCCCCGTATAAGTGTCCCCACAAAAAACAAGTTTCTCCATTTTTGGTATTAGCCAATTTTTTAACTTTCCAGAAGATGATGGCCCATCTGGTAAACCATCCACACCATCTGGACCTCTCTCGTCCTTGGCTACCTCATTTGCCATTGTTCCCTCCATCTCCGGTTCCACCATTCCATCCAGCACTGTTGTTGCTTCCACCTCTCAACCAACCACTTACATTCATACTCCTCCTCGCATGGCTGAACCTTCAAACTCAGATATTATGGCTGCTCTTCAGCCCCTAATGGCACGTCTACTTCAGCCAGATCAGGAGACTACTCTGTTTAGAACTAGGTTTATAGAAAAACTCGCTCACAAGCTGGGAATCGCACCACCTCCACTTCTCCTTGTTCCTCCTCCACAAGTTCCTAACCTAGGAAAATCCTCCTCATCTGAAGGATCTTCTTCGTCTCTCGCATCTTAGTTGCTTTTCCTCCTGCCTTTTTGTATGACAAAGGGGGAGAATTAAGTTAGTTTTTTTTATATGTTTTTAGAATCTTTTTGTATCTAGGATTCTCTGCATATGCCTAAAAGCAAACTGATGATATGTATCTCTTTTGAATCAATGAAAACAACTTTGTCAAAATTATATGCTTGTTTAAATTTTTGTCAAATCACTTGCTGCATTAATTGAGGGGGAGCTCTTAAGCTCTTCCGACTTGATATGAGAATCAAAATTAAAATCAAAATTAAAATCAAAATTAACATGTTTGTCATCATCAAAAATGGGGAGATTGTTGAACAAACTCTCAAATTAAAGTTTTAATGAAAATAAAAAAAGGTTAATTTAACATGTACTTTTGAGTGAATTAAATCAAAGATAGGAATCAAAAAAAGAAAAAAAAAACAGTTAAAAACTGAACAGACAAAGAAACTGAACAGCCAGAACCAGATTAATAATCAATCTCCGTTTTTTGCAGAATTTCTAGCAGTGATCTTCCTACTTCTGCTAAGGTTTTAAATTATTCTCCAAACTATTTTGGATAGATTCAAAGCTCTAGATCGAAGCTGTAACATAAATGATTAAGTGAGAAGCTTCAAAGACTTTTAAACTAGAAGACAAAAGGTTTAAGCAAGGCTGTAACAGACTCAATTAAAACAGATTTAAATTATTCAAAGGCTGAATTATTTTAATCTCATATATTGGTTTTGGTCAAAACTGACAAAGCACTACCAACAACTCTTTGGACCATTATTAAATGCTCCTAATCACCTATAAAAGGAAGGCCAATATCCAAGAATAAGACAAGAAATTCAAGTGTTGTAATCCCACAAATCAATCATATTCACATACTTGAAATTCTCACTTTCACAAACAAGAAGCAGTTCTGAATCTTTACATCATATTGTGTTATTACTACTGAATTATTTGTAAAGAATTGAATCTCAAACAAGAGTCGAGACATCTCAGATTCTATCAAAACAATCTCATCATTATTGTAAAAACTTAAACTATAAGAGTTTAATTATAGTTTGATTAGATTGTATCAAATCCTATCAAGATATATAGGTGTTGTATTTGCTTTCTGGGTGGAAAGAAATAGGGCTTGAAACAGATCAAGGTCGATCTGTGCTGAGTGCTGTAAAATCAAGAAGGTTCTTTGTTTTAAACACTTAGTGGAAAATTTCACGGCTGTGAGGACTGGACGTAACCCGAGTTGGGTGAACTAGGATATATCGTTGTGTGGTATCTCTTCCCTTACCTATTTTCTTTTAGTTTGATTGATTAACAAGTTAAAAACTTAAATAGAATTACTGATTTTAAATAACCAAGAACGTTCTCCGTTTTCTGTTTTCACAACCAAGATCAATCTTGAGTTATTTTCTTAAGTTTTTAACATGAATTTTTAAAAGGTGCATTTACAATTCAAACCCCCCTTTCTTGTAAATCATGGATCTGTAGGTCATCCATCGAAGATTGCCAAGCCCTAAAATCTAAAGTGCAAGAACTGATTAATGAAAAACGACTTACCTTCAAGGAAGGCAGTCCCAATGTAGTGAGTAATCCCTTGTCGAGCAACATGAATCCCTCTGTCAATATCATTGAAGATGGAGAATACCAAAGTGCAATTAAGAATATAGAACATATTAAAACTCATATGAAAGTGATTTTTGTTGAGCTATGCAAGTTAAACTTGATTGAGACGATTAACAAGGAGGTTAATATTTGTGTTATTCACCCAATTGATTCACGCTCCATAAAAAATTGTGAAGATATCAAGGAATTCCCTTTAAGAATTAATAGACAGGAATTTCATAGATGTAAATTATGCAAACTATGATCATGTATTGACCATAGAGCCGTGCGTGGAAAATAATAGATCTTTTTTAAGACCATTAGAAATCCTCTATAGAAAAGAGAATCTTAAGCCAACTTCATACGGTCCAAATCCAATAATTGTCCAAGCACCAACCACTTTTCCTTATAAAATACCAAGGCGGTACATGGAATTATGAAGTCACATCTCATTTGACCAATCATCAATCAAGTGATTGCTTTGGATCTAAAGGAACTATGTCACCAATATTTCAAGGATTGATGGGATGACTCAGAGTGGTCAAGTATACGCCACTAAACAACCTAGGAAAAAGGAGGGTCATGGAGAAAAAGGGAAAGAAGAAATGAATCATGCTATAAAAGGACCAAAGACTAGCAAAAAGACGGTGCCTGAAGAAGAAGATAATGAATTTTTGAAGTTTATCAAGAAAAGTGAATATAAGGTGGTGGATAAGCTAAATCATACCCATACCAAAATATATGTTCTTTCCTTGTTATTGAATTTGGAAGCACTTAGAAGGGCACTGATGAAAGTTTTAAACGAGGCCCAAGTTATTCATGATATCACCGTCGACATGTTTGATGGAGTTGTAGGTAACATCACCTCTAGTAGTTGTTTGTGTTTTAGCAATAGAAAATTACCAGCTGAAGGGTCAAGGCATAATAAATCACTACACATCTTTGTGAAATGTCATGATCATATTCTAGCACGGATATTAGTTGATAATGGTTCTTCATTGAATATCATGCCGAAATCAACACTCTCAAAATTATTTGTTGATGGAGCATGTATAAAGCCTAGTGTTATGGTGGTGAAAGCATTTGATGGATCTTGAAGGCAAGTTGTTGGTGAGATTGACTTGTCGATTCAAATATACCCCATAACTTTGAAACAAACTTCCTAGTGATGGATATCAAATCGACGAACAATTGCCTTTTAGGGAGATCGTGGATTCATGATGCTGGAGCAGTGACATCTACTCTCTATCAAAAGATAAAGTTTATAGTTAATAATAAGCTGATAATAATATTTGGGGAAAAATATATGATAGTGAGTCCTCTATCTTCTATGGGCTACATCGAAGACATGAATGAAGCCATAGAGACTTCCTTTCAAGCATTAGAAATCACCAATGATGTCTTCATGGGTGAATGGTCTCGCTTAAAGGAACCTAAATTGTCTACCACATCATTGAACACTACAACAAAAAAAACGTTTTGCGGCGGTTAAAAAAAGGGTTTGCGGCGGTTTTAACCGTTGCAATTTGATGTTTGCGACGGTTCTGCAACTGTCGCAGATTCGTGCGTCGCGAGGCCATTTTGCGACGGTTCACAAAACCGTCGTTCCAACCGTCGCCATCTTTTGCGACGGTTCACAACCGCCTCTAAATATATTTTGCGACACTTAGAACAAACTCAAATTTATTTTTTTCTGCACAATTACGACAGTTATCAACCGTCGCTATATTTACTTTGAGGCAGTTTGAACCGTCGCAAACCTAATAATTTAAAATAAAAAAATATGATACAATTTTTTTCCTATTTTTAATCAATTAAAATAAAAAATATTCATAAATACCATCCACATAATTTAAATACATAATTAATAACTATTGTACCTAAAATCCAATTTATATAATTTTTTCAAAACAAATAACACCAATTCATACATTGAAGTTAACTAAAACAACAAATAAAATAGTTTAAATATTCAAAACATTAATTAGTGGAGTAGCTAACAATACAAAACAACTCCATCAAACTTAGAAGTTCATCCAAATATCTAATTAGTCCCTAATGAAGTTGTTCCACGATCATCAGGTTGGTGGCTGGACTCAGATGAACGTCTACCATCTATTGGCGATTCTATGTCCATTGCCTGAAAAAAAAAAAAGTATATATTAACCTCAATGAATATTGATAAATATTGTCAAAACTAATTAACTAAATTTCTCTTATAGCTATAAGAAACCTTTACACAATTAATATTTTTAATCAAAGACAAACAACTCTCACAAGATTTTTAAATATGTTTGCTATGAAAATAATTTTACCTGTTTGTCTCTAGAATTTTGCATTTGCATCAAGAAAGCAATTTGCTCCTTCAACATATCAACTTCAGAATCCCTTTTCTTAAGCCTATCAATTTCAGCTTGCATTTTCTCCATCTTTTCATTAGCTTCAGAGGAAGACATCGATCTTACAGAGTGAGAAGTAGATGTAGTAATTTGTGATGGTGTTATTCCAAGTCCCATACAACGAACATATCCAGGATGTTCTTTTCCAAACACATTAACAAATGCTTCATTTGGAGAAGGAGTCTTCCCAATTTCAGCTTGCAATTGTTCCTGTGCAAACAGATAAAGCAAACTAAATTCCTCACTATTACCAAAACTAACAGTTGCATCTTTGATTTATAAGGTGGTCAATAACAAATAGTTACAATTACATAACACTTCTATTATTTACACTTACATATTTTTCCTTGGCTTCGTCGTTGACAAATGACCCATCAGACTTTTTATGACAAATTGAATACATTTCACCCCTACTGTATTTTCGACCATCTCTCAGTTCCTACAAGTAAACACATGTAATAAGTACATGTTCAATTAAGTATGCAATCAATAGTAGATTGAAAAAATCCTACCAACTCATCCCTCTTCCTTGCAAGCGTCTTAGAGCCTAATGTATGAAGGATCTTTAGCTTTTCTCTATTTGCAGCATTTTTATCAGCCTTCTCCTACAATGATAACAAATGACATAAAAAAACTAAACAATAGAAAACAAATGACAACGCAAGAAAAGAATAGTTACCACTGTATCTGTCTTACGCCTGTATTGGACAAAAATAGTCCAATGGTCTTGATTAATAGAACGTGGATAATTTTGTAGATTTTCCTCCAAAGAAATGTCCCACTTATAAAATTTCTTAAACAACCTACATCGTGCATCTCGCCATTTCTTTCCAAGGCTTGAAAGGATATATTTTTTGTTGTCTTTATCATCGACAACAAATTTTGACTAGCATAATCATAAAAAAAAAAATTAGTTTACAATCAAAACAATAAAGAATATTCAGTTGTTTATAATTGATACCTGTATTTTATCCTTAAAAATTTCATTTTTTCTTGTCGATGGAACTAGTTTCCAATTGTCGTACATTATAGGAAAATCCTTAAACTTCCTTGCAATTTCACCCAAAAAACCGCCTAACAAACCAGCAGCTGATCCTACCGGTTGCCCATTTGAATTCCATCTAGTTATTATTCTGCTAACATTAGGAGGAGCTTCAAGCACGTCTGATACCCTTAAGTGTGTCTTTGAAATATGTCCCGCCTCATCTAACACATAAGTCAATGAAATATGTCATATTGCAATCATGTAAAACAATTAAATTTTATAAATATAATTAGACATTAGATAACATACTAATGACTTCTACATCCCAAAATGTAAAATTCCTTTTTTGAGAAATTTCTGGCTCATCTTCTACCACATCTTCAGAGTGAGAGGATGTCTCTTGGAAATGTGTTGTTTCTGTCTCTTGCACTGATCTTGGTGTTGTCACTTGAGAAGGTGTTGCTTCTGTCGCTTGCACAGTAGTTGGTGTTGTTGTCACCGGAGAAAGATGTGGTTCTATCGTTTGCACAGCTAGCGATGTTGTCGCTTGAGAAGGTGGTGCTTGAGAAGGCGGTGCTTGAGAAGGTGGTGCTTGAGAAGGCGGTGCTTGAGAAGATGGTGGATTTGTCGGTGTTGTCATCGGAGATGGTAGTGGTTCTATCACTTGGAACGTTGGTTGTAAACCATGTCTCCGCAAGTGCTTCATTTTGGTTACTTGAAGATCTCCTGGTAGTATAACCCTCGGCTGACCCTTCGTGAAACGCTACAATCATTTATTATTAATGTAAATAAATAAAAATCAACATATAATACAAATAAGAAACATTTTGTAATTTTAGTATTTTTAGTTATTACTAACCGGTGAGGTTTTTGAAATGGTGGAAGAAGATTTGTGAAGGGATTGAGAGAGATGAGTTAGATTGAGAGCCTCCATCCTTTTTTTATTCTCTTCCATTGTTTTACGTCGAATATCCTCATATGATGATTCCATTTTGTTCACAAGATTGAGTCTCCAAACACACTTACACTGCAAACATTGATGACAACCAAGTTAGACTAATGCAAATAGCTAAACACAAAAATGAACACAATAACAAAAATGAGCACATCAAACACAATGCAACAGTAAAAGAAAGTAGTAAAAAAATAACATAGATTGAAGAGTACCATGTCATAAACAACAAACAAGAATTATTAACAATCATAAATTCATATCATGATTGTTGTCATCAAAATCATCATTAAAAGTTGAAGTTTCAGGATCATCATCTGTAGTCATTCTTGCCAATTGTATATGTGTGGTTTCATTAGAAAAAATGTGTTCCAAATTTTGAGATGGGTATGGTTCAATGGGTGCCATAATTTCATCATCTCCACCCATGTCATACAAGTCCCGTGGCTTTAAATGAATAGGTATGCTCCATCCTTGTTCCTTTTCATCATCCACATAATAAACCATTTGAGCTTCTGACGCTTTAATGTATGGCTCATCATCTTCATGCTCCCCAGTATGTATTAGTCTTGCAAAATTTATAGAGGTAAAACCCAACTTATCTGTCTTAATGCCTCTTGGATTTGTGGTATTCGCCCATTTGCATTTAAACATGGGCACTTTGAAGCCATCATAGGAAAGCTCAATGATATCTATCAATCTTCCATAGTAAGGCACTCCTCCAAATCTCATTTGGGCATCACTATTGCTTGAGTAACTTCGTGTTCCGAACATGCCAAAAACTCCACTATTTTGAGTTTTTAATAAATTGTCTCGTGCCAATGTTCGAAATTTGAAACCATTGACATTAAATGCAGTGAACCTTCTAACTTTATCAGAAGGACCTTGAGCAAGACTAACGAGAACATTTTTATCTGATCCACTAATGTTGTCGAGATTGTTGCAAATCTGAACACCATAAAATATACAATTAGTCACATTCTTATTAAAAATCAAAGCAACTCAATCACCAATTTTGTCATGAACACTAACACGATTGCGGAACCAATGAGGAAACTCTCTATGAACCTTCTTGTCTACCTCAGAAGTACTCCTTGCACCACTCCTCATTTGGCTTCGAATAATACTTCTATATTGCCTATTTGGTTATTTCAAATTAGATGTATACGGAAAAAAAATTAGTGGTAAATAATACAAATATAATAAAATTACTTACCTTAGATAGTAGTCAACTATGATGCAGTTTGTTAAAACGTGTCTATGAGCTTGTAACTTTTCAATTGGTGTAAGGGTGTAGTATGAAGAACCACCAACCGATTTTCCAACTCTAGGAAATAATTCAGCTACACGTGAGTCAGTTTGTATCTCATTAATAGGCTCATCATCTACACGACCAAGTTGATTCCATCTAGTCTCAATGTTTTCTATATACCTTGAACAAAATGTAAGAATCTCTTGTACAAGGTATCCTTCTGCAATAGACCCTTCTGGTCGTGCTTTATTACGTACATACGATTTAAGTATTCCTAAGTACCTATTATTGAACCAAAATAATATTAGTTAGAACAAAATTGTCAACTACTAATTATTGAAGGAACAAGAACACGCATATTTTACCTTTCAACAGGATACATCCATCGATAATGAACAGGACCTCCAAGTTTAACTTCTTCAACAAGGTGAACAACCAAGTGAACCATAACAGTGAAGAATGAGGGAGGAAATATCATTTCCATGTGGCATAAAGTGAGGACAACCTGATTTTGCAATTTTTCCAAATCATCAACATTCAATACTTTACTGCATAATTGTCTAAAAAGTGAGCAAAACTCAATCATTATAGCTGAAACATCATCAGGTAATGTTGCTCGAATGGCTAACGGTAGAAGTTGTTCCATCAATATGTGACAATCATGACTCTTCAACATTCCATTCAACTTAAGATTTTCCATGTCAATGCATCTAGAAATGTTGCTTGAATAACCATCAGGCACAGTGATATTCTTTAAAGTTGTTAAAAATCTCTTCTTACCTTTAGTAGTAAGAGTAAAGACGGCTGGAGAAATTCTTCCATTTTCATTGGGCCAAAGGTCAGGTCTTATGCCCATAGCTTTAAGGTCTTTTCTTGCATTAAGATGATCTTTACTTTTTGTGCTATCATTTAGCAAAGTAAATATGATATTATCGCACACATTTTTCTCAATATGCATCATGTCAAGATTGTGGCGCAGAAGATTATCCTTCCAATATGGAAGTTCAAAGAATATGCTTTTCTTTTTCCATTGTTGATTGACACCTTGTGTAGGTCGTCCACCACGTATTCTTTTTCCCGACCTTTCTTTATCTGGCTTTCTACCAAATGTGACATCAATATTTTGAACCTGTTCAAGAATTTGAAGCCCAGATAACATTTTAGGTGGACCACGCATATCTTGTTGACCATCAAAGCGAACCTTGTTCAATCTAAATCTATGTCTCTGATCAAGAAAACGACGATGACCCATAAAACACCATTTTTTGCTATGTGGAAGACGACGAGGAGTAGAGTCCATGTTACACGATGGGCAAGCAAGTCCAGTGTAAGTGTTCCACCCAGAAAGTGTACCCAGCCCTGGAAAATCACTAATTGTCCACATCAAAGTTGCATGTAATGTGAACATCTCTTTTTTAAAAGAATCGTATGTATCGACACCTGTTGTCCATAACTCCTTTAATTCTTTTACTAGAGGTTGTAAATAGACATCAATATCATTTCCTGGCATTTTTTTACCGGGAATTATCATTGACATTATAAAAGATGTATGTTTCATGCACACCCATGGAGGAGTGTTGTATGGAATGAGAATAACTGGCCAAATACTATAATTTGTACTCATCATACCAAAAGGATTAAAACCATCACTAGCTAATGCAAGACGCACATTTCGCGGGTCTGATGCAAACCAAGGGTGTGTCAAGTCAAAATGTTTCCATGCTTCAGAATCTCTAGGATGCCTCAACATTCCATCATTCTTACTATCATTTGCATGCCATCTCATATCCTCGGCCGACTTTGACGACAAAAATAATCTTTGTAACCGTGGTTTTAATGGAAAATAGCGAAGAACTTTTGCAGGAACTTTCTTTCGATTATTGCCATCACCAGACACTCCAACTGCACCAACTTTTGCTTTTGATTTCCATTTCGAAGTGTTACAAATTTTGCAGGTCTCCTTTTCTTCATCTTCTTTATTACCCCAATAAAGCATACAATTATTCGGACAAACAGGGATTTTTTCATAATTTAAACCAAGCTTGGTGATTGTTTTCTTGGCTTCATAGAATGAATTTGGTATATTTGCAAATTCAAATGCATCTTTTAATAACTCTAAAACCATTGTCATGGCTTTATTAGTCATTCCACATAAACATTTGATGTGATACAACTTTACCAAAAAAGATAGTCTTGAATATTTAACACACCCTTCATACAAAGGTTTTTCTCCTTCTCTACTTAATTCATAGTACTCTTTGGCCTCTTCATACCTTTGTTGACTTGCATTTTTCTCCTTCTCTGCATTTGATTCAATGGGTACTTCATTTGCATGATCTTCGACTCCAAAAGCATCGTTAATCATGTTTTGCATTTGATCATCAACGACAACTGTGTCTTGAACTATATTAGAAATACTAATAGGTGAGATAGTACTAGTTTCTCCTATGGACTCTCCGTGATGTACCCAAATGGTGTATCCCTTTGGAAATGGTTTGCACTTTAAGTGATCATACATTACACTTCTACTCTGCGGTTTTTTGAAACCACAACGTTTACAAGGACATATTATTTCGCCATTTTCTAATTCATCTCGAAAGGCAAAATTAATAAATTCCTTTATCCCTTGATCATATTCATCCGATGTGTGTGGCTTCTTAATCCATGATTTATCCATTTCTATAAAGAAGTTTAACATATGTTATTTTGACACAGAAATAACATAATTCAACTTAGAACAAAAAAAAAAGATTGATCTTAAACAGAATAGATTCACTAGGCATAAAGGAACAAAACATAACAACCTCATACTCATAGAAAATAGTACTCGATAAACATTCAAAATATAGAACTAGACCAGGTATACAGGTATATAGTACTCGACAAACAAATCAAACTAGAAATTATTTTTAAAAGCAAACAAACCAATCATTAACATATGTTATTTACTTCAGTTTATCCATTAAATGCAAACAAATATTAGAACTGAAAGTGCAGAATTTAGCAATCAAAGTGTAGAACATAGCACTCAAACATCTTTAGTACAAAAAAAGGAAGAAGTGTTACGCTATCAGCTTTTACATAATAAAAGTATCTTACCTATTGTGTTATGTTGCGCGGTCGATGGAGAAGTATTACGCTACACCGTCACCAGAGAGAGGCTGAAAGCAGCGCCGTCACCGGAGATGGGCACGAAGAAGCACTGTCACTGGAAACTAATTCAATCAATAAACCAATCATCAACAAACCAATCTGAAAACTAGTTTTAAATGCAAACAAATCAATCTGTAAACTAGTTTCAAATGCAAACAAATCAATCTGAAAATTATTTTTAAAAACAAACAAACCAATCTCAAACAAACCAATCACTAATCATAATTCAAATAATCATAATTCTAAGATTTTATTATAATTCATTTCAAAACCAAATGTAATTTCTAGTCCAAAGTTTAAAGACAGAAAAAATGATTACTCCAACCAATATAATGTGCAAAAAAAAGTGAAAAAGAATTGTGTAATGTTATTCAAAGATAAAATTTGCCACAAATAAAACACTCACATTTTATTAAAAACAGAAACGTGAATCCCACTATATTTGGTACGGTATTTGTTTTTGTGTTCTATTTTATGTCAAATTTTGTGTTCTAATAATATTACTCATTTGCTGATTAGTTTTTGGATCTTTTAGCATATATTGAATGGACAGGAGCAGTTTAAATTAATATTCTTGTTAACCAAACCTGTAAACACCCTATTACATAACCATTTAGCTAAATCAGATGAAAAGATTAAGAGAAAAACCATAACCAGTTTTATTTCACATTTCTAGTTTCTCCGATTATATCTCCAGGACACAGGTCCAGCATAAATATCATTGACATTGCCACTACTTTACAAGTTTTACATTACTGGAGACCATCATTCAAACACATATTGTTGCCTTCAAAGTTTCAAAGGCAACAAACAATCTGGAAATTATTTTTAAAAGCAAACAAACCAATCTCAAACAAACCAATCATTAACATATATCAAACAATCAAACCAAGAGAACGTTATATCAAACAGACATCGCATACCTGGCCAAGCTTGATTTCTCCTCTATTTGGATTGTAAAGCACATGAATGTTGAAAACCACAAGCTTGATTTCTCTTCGCTTTCGCTTCTCTTCGATTTCGTTTCCTTAGAAGTTTTAGGGTTGACAGATTTGGGGGCAATCAGAACCAAATGTTGTGAAAGGATGTGTACGGGGATAACAAAGGAGTAAACGAAAGAGAGAGTGAGGAATGAACTTACAAAATCTGGAAAAAGAAAACACGATTATGCCCTAAAGACGACGGCGGTTGATTAAAACCGCCCCAGGAACTGTCGCAAACTGGCGGCCAGATTGAAAAACGCAACTTGTGTGCTTTATACGGTGTAGTACGGTTGCGGCGGTTGACGAAAACCGCCTCCACAACCGTCGCAGTGTGAAGATGCCGGCGGTTATTGCAGAACCGTCGCAGGCTCAGTGTCGCAAAGTCAAAAAATTCTTGTAGTGGAAGTCTACCAAATCCATGTTGGAAGGAGGGTTTTTGTTAAATTGGGGAAATTATTTAAAATACCAGAAAATAACGATAGGTACAGGTTGACATATGTACATACCAAAGCTATATTCCTTTTGAAAGATATCTCCAGAATACTTAGGAATCTGACTTGGACAACTTCTATCTACTTCTTCCTTCATAATACAAATAAATGTGCTCATATGCTAGTGCAATATGGTTTCGCTTTGTGTTTTTCTATTACTAATTGTTGAGCATGTGGCTCCTATTTTACATTCTTTTTTTATTATGATGATGAGGATTATACCATTCAGCTTTTTATGAGTTAATATTAAAATGCCTTCTTTATAAAAAAATACATAAATCAAACATAACTACAAAAATATAGATCATTTCACAAACATCCTTTGACCCCTAAAGTCCTTAGTTTTTATTGAGATTATATTTTCCAAATTCTAAAATATCATAATATAAAACAGATTAGGCATATTACAAAAAAATGGCTTGATATTGGGTTGCAAAAGTTTAAGATTTAGATAATATACCTTAGGTATAATTGCTCATGCGGTTCCTTAACTTAATTTTAGATAACACTTCAGTCTTTTATCTTTTTTTTTCTTCTTGATTTGGTTCTTTATTTACTTTTAAGTAAACAATTTGGTCTTTTATGTTTTAAAATGTTAACAATGTTATCCTTTTTTTTACTAAAATTCGTCTAAACTTTCAAACAAAACTCATAAAATTAATTATCATCTTCAATATAATACAAATTTCATCAAATTTATAACTTAAACCTTCAAATAAACTCATATTTTCATTCTTTATATTTTTGAATTTTTGTAGTGTATAGTCAAGTAGATGCGAAAAAATCCAAGCCAACAAAGAACACGAAGAAACCCCAATGGTAGTCGCAAATTCCAACTTATTCACTGGTAACCTATATAGTGATTCTTTCCTCACCGCAGTAGCATTCTCGTTGTTCCTCGTTAGGTTCCTTGGGTCTGCCATCATTGTACTCTCTCTAACAATGCGTTGACATTTTTGCTGCTCAATCGAGAGCGTGTGTGAGAAAACAAACGCTTAGATTTTGAGTGTTTGAAATTGATCAATTAACAGAGGGCTTGAAATTGGCAAGACATCCTTGAGCAACTTGTAGTGCATTTGTGATATGAATCTCTTTGTCATGAATAACTTTTAGGATAATACTAGGTTGAAAACTTACAAATTAAAGCCAAAATCACGTTTTGCTGGAGAACACCATAATTGAAACTATGAAACTCATAATTAGACGATTCCAAAATGAGGTGAAAGAAGACGTTTTGAAATGAAAATTAGGTTGTTTAATCACCAAAAAAGACTATGTAAAATGTGAGATATGAGTGTAGGTTACTGAACACAAAAATTGGTAAAAAAATTGTGTATTAGGGTTTGATTTTAAGAAAATTGGGAATTATAATTCAACAACAGAACCAAGAACACAATGGTGTCACAATCTAAGGATTGATAAACTGAAAAGAACGCCACAAGGCTTAACACCATTGATAAGTTCAAAGTGAAATCTTTAAAGAACTCTAGAGAGTAAAGCCTCACAAAATAACAAATTATTCAAAATCCCTTTTGCATAAGCTAGGAGTTTGCCCCAAATTCATTAAATTTGGCCCAAATAGCGTTTTTACCATTATATCAAATGTCCTTACTAATTCAAACTACTACTTTAATGAAAAATAATATTCAAATTGAATAACACATATATGCAACCTCTATTTTTTAAATTCTTCAATTTGGATTAAACAATTTGCTATTTTGGGCTTCAATTCTTCATGAGTTTGACTTGTTTCAAATAAAGTGACTATCGAGTTATTTAGAACCTCTTTTGCCTTCTTTGACCTTGCTCTTGTCATTGGAGTTCCAAGACTTTGCATATCCTCAATGCTTCCTTCCTTGGATATGCTTTCTATGTCCTCATCAATTTGTTTGTGTCATAGGGAAGTAATAGAGTAAGCGACAAATAAAACTTGGGTCATCCTAACAACTGTGGATTTGTTGTAATTCCTGTATTTATGTTTATTAACAAACTTTAATGTACTTTTCAATATAAGATTTCTATGTTTATGCTTAACAAATACTTTTAGACCCCTTGTTAGCATTTTTGATAAAAAAAAAATTAACTATGAGGAGCGATATAAACTTGAATGCATTGATGAAATGAAATAGAATGGGTCAAATTTTTTTTTTCTTCTTCTTTTCAATTGGCAATATTAGTAGTTAGTATTATTAATATTGTTAGTATTTTATTTAAGATGAAAACTGAACTGGATATCTTCTTATCAATCCACTTTCTAAGCCTATGTTTGGTATAACGGTGAAGTTTTCGAAATCACGGTGAACCAATGTGATTTTGCAAAAGCTACAACTTATAGTTTTTGGAAATCACGGTGACTCACTGTAATTTTTTCAACTCTATCATGATATCAAACATCTCATAACTCCTCTATTTCAGCCACCAAATAAATCTTATATCATCTAGAAAAATAAAGGTAAATATTTCATTGTTTGAATTAGTGGAATGTAATCAATAGAACTCGATAATATATATTCCATCACACTTGTTTACCCCTATTTTTTCTCCTTCCCAATTTGGATGGAATAAGATAGAATTACTAGTTGATTCAATAATCAAACTACTATTATATCGTTGTTGTTTACCTATCTGTTTGTGTGGTGGATCATTCCTTAGGTGGTAGTTCACACCAATTAAAAGAAAATAAAAATAAAAAGATATTTGTGTATGATTCGGCCTTAGCCCATGTTGTGAACGAAAAAAGAATTAATTTTTAATTGTTATCATCATAAAGTTTAAATACATTTTTAATCTATCTTTTTCTAAATTCTTGTTTCAAGTCTCCTATTTATAAACTCTTGAAAAGTTTTTGATCCCATCAATTTTACGGTAATATGGCTATCTTATTAATGACATGACACTTACGTGGTAATAGTAATTTTATTAAAATAATTGTCACATCATTGAAACATTCTATGTCATTTATTTTAATTAATCATTAGTTTTTAATAATTAAATTTAAATGCAGTTTTTAATTTCCGTTTTCTTCAATCTATAATTTTGGTTTCCATATTATTTTTAACTCAATTTTAGTCTCCAAGTTTCAAAATTTGAGGCAATTAATCTAATTTTTAATTTGACTTTCAATTTAGATGATGTGGCAATCAAATAAATTAATTTGTAAGACATGTCATATTTATAATTATTTTTAAATTAGTTAAAACATTTTTAATAAATCTAAGATGTTTATTATAGTTTTTATAAAATAAAACAAATAAATAAAAAACAAAGTCTGAAATTAAAAATTAAAAATATTGAAAACCAAAAATGAATCTTCGAGAAGCCTAACCTAGAAATATAAATTATCTCTCTATTGTAAGAACTATAAAGGACTTTTTTTCTTTCTTGTACCACACTGCCACCGCCCGCATTCGAGTTACGTCCTATTGTTTTTGAATTTCAGAAAATTATTTTAAAAAATAATTTTCAATTATTGAAGATATTATTGAGTTGAATCGCGAACTAGGTCACTATCTTTAAGATATTTCGTGGCACTGTTCAAAATTATGTAAAACAAACTATCAATCACAATATCCCCAAGATAAAACAACTCAATTATATTATATTAGCTTTACTACTGCAGTGTCGAAAATCGTTCTACAATTACATCTTCTAAATATAACGGTTAAGACCACTCGTAATATAGTACTATGAGCACTTGGAAATATGAAATGACAAATTATTTTCGGTAAAGGGAGAGAAAGAAAATTTGGGACGACGTTAAAAAGGGATAAGAGAGGAAACTTAGAATCTTGTGGAGTTTTAGTTTATTTTCTAAACGGAACGGTATCCTCTATTTATGGAAGAGTTCTACGACGGACAAGAGCATAAAATGCGATCCATTTGACCGGATCTGAGAAACTACTGCACGCTCAATTTGACCGGGTCAATGAAACATCTGCACGAAAAGTGGAATTGTGCATAACTGATCGGTTGTTGACTTAGAATCTCAAAGAAAAACACACACATTAAAAAAAAATTATTTTTTATTTTTTCCAAGTACTAAAAATAAAACACCACTTAGTCCAAGCCCAAGGCCAACCTCAGGCCTAGTCGGCCGAACGAGCACCGACGACGTGCGCGTGTCATTGTCAATTTGAGTGCGTTTTTTTTTCCTTCACAAAATTGGGTACCCTTGGGGCACACTCCAAAAGTTATACTTCCACTTTATAAACACTACTAGTGTGATATCCCACTACAAGAATTTTTGAAGTTCGCGACACTTGGCCTGTGACGGTTCTGAAATAACCGCCCTCACCACCACATTGCGACGGTTCCTGGGGCGGTTTTCGTCAACCGCCGCCACCATACCACCATATAAAGCACGCGATTTTCACCTCACCACCAGTTAGCGACGGTTCCTGGGGCGGTTTTAAGCAATCGTCGTCGTTTAGGCCAATACACCTCTCTTTGTGTTTTGTTTTCCATATTTTGTAATGTAATTTGTCACTCCCGCGTGTATTCCTTTCTTAGCCCCGCGCACATCCTTCCTCAACCCTAAAATTTCTGAAAACCCCCAAATCTCTCAACCTCTGTCAACCCTAAAACTTCTGAAGGAAACGAAATCGAAGACAAACGAAATATACTCTGTAAAAGAAGGTGATTTATCATCTTGGAAACAAAATCAACTCTTGCAAAGGTAATCGTTTTGTTTCGTTCCGTTTCGTTCCGTTTCGTTCCATTTATGTTAGTGATTGGTTTGTTTGAGATTGATTTTCTTACTGTTTTCAAATGACTGGAATAGGAAAGGGCAAGATTACAGGTTAGTGATAACAACGACCTCGCTGTGATTGAAGACAAACTTGCTTGGATTGTCGACATCGTAGCCGCAATTCTTAAGATAAAACAGTGTATGGGTTTCGTTCCGTTTCGATTCGTTCTGTTTCGTTATGTTTCGTTCCATTTATGTTAGTGATTGGTTTGTTTGAGATTGATTTGTTTACTGTTTTCAAATGAATGGAATAGGAAAGGGCAAGATTACAAGTTAGTGATAACAACAACCTCGCTGTGATTGAAGACAAACTTGCAAGATTACACGTTAGCCGCAATTCTTAAGATAAAACAGTGTATGGGTTGTAAGTAAAAACTTTTTGGCTCTTAACCTTTTCATCTATTGGAATGTTGTGGATTGTCAAAAAAGTGTTGGGCAGTGTGCATAAGCATGTCAACCTGTTTTTAATTTTATTTTTCACTGTAAATTTTTTATATGTAGCGTGGAATCCCAGGAAGTGCTAGATTCCGAAATTTCAGGTCGGGTTCTGCAGTTGATCAACGTAACTGACAGTGGAGTACACAGTCAGGTATACCAGCACAAACATTAGTTTATGCTTTGCTTGAGGCATGTATTATCTCTCTCTGTTTTTTTATAAAGTTTATATTAGTCCTAAAGCTATTGGTAGAAACCAAGCAAAATAGAATGAAATATTGAATATTGATTAACACATTTTTTACCGTTGATTGGTTCATTTTTCAAAATGTCGTGCACTTTTTAATTTGTGCTCACTTTTGGAAAATGAATCAATCATAAAGAGTGTGGAGAGTGAGCTTATTGCTTTTATTTCCTCATTTTATATGAGCGATTTAGGAATAGAAGCTTTTTGATACCAAAGGAAACATTTATCAACCATGAGAATCATCGGTTTTAGGACTTAATTCCGTATTTTCTGTACTTCATATATATTTTGCATGATAAGGGTTGCAGTAGCTGTAAATAGATTGTTAAACCTGTTGTATATGGTATTGTTTTTTGTGCAAAAATTAGCCAATGAAAGTTAAAAATAGATTGTTAAACCTGTTGTATATGGTATTGTTTTTTGTGCAAAAATTAGCCAATGAAAGTTAAAAATAGATTGTTAAACTTGTTGTATATAGATTGTTAAACCTGCTTTATATAGATTGTTAAACATGTTGTATATGGTATTGTTTTTTGTGCAAAAATTAGCCAATGAAAGTTAAAAATAGATTGTTAAACCTGCTGTATATAGATTGTTAAACCTGTTGTATATAGATTGTTAAACCTGCTGTATACGGTATTGTTTTTTGTGCAAAAATTAGCCAATGAAATTTAAAAATTGATTGTTAAACTGTATATAGATTGTTAAACCTGCTGTATATGGTATTGTAAATCAGCAAATGAAAGTTAAATCAAAGGAGAAACTGATATGGGGGCAATTTTGGAGTTTCCTGTTGAGTAGGGACAATTAATGAAAGTTTTTCACAAGCTTTATCTCTTCTTTGATTCATACTGAGTTATGTTTATAATTTATTTGACCTTATCCAGCAAATAATTTGCAGCACTGATATAATTTGCTGAACTGTTATCAAAATTCTGCACTTTACTTTATGGAATTTCAGACTGCCTTGTTATCAAAATTTTGCCTTGTTATCAAATTTCAGAGTGCCTTGTTATCAAAATTCAGCATGTTCTACACTTTGAGTGCTAAATTCTGCACTTTCAGTTCTAAGTTAAGTTTTTATGGAATTGATTTTTGAGTGCTAAATTCTGCACTTTCAGTTCTAAGTTTTTATGGAATTGATTTTATTGAAAACAATTTGTGCCAAACATAAGTTAGGCATAGGAACATAAGTTACCTATTGGTGTCAATCATATTGGAGAGTGTTTGGTGTTAGTTTTTATTTAGTTATTTTAAAATACAAGAGTAAAGATTGATTTTTATGGTAAAATACAAGTTAAATTATATTTTTTTTTTAAAAGGACAGATTTAGAGATGAGATTGGAAAATGAGTAATTTTGATTCCACTTAACCGTTTAGTTCCATTTTTTTTTTTTGCGCGCCAAGTGTTATCTTAATTTTGAAATTAATCATAATGAATGAAAAAAATCACACACAAATTTGGTCTAAAATATAAGTAGATTAGTGATTGGTTTGTTTGTTTTTAAAAATAATTTCCATATTGATTTGTTTGCATTTGAAACTAGTTTACACATTGATTTGTTTGCATTTAAAACTAGTTACAGTTGGTTTGTTTCTAGATTGGTTTGTTGATGATTGGTTTATTGATTGAATTAGTTTCCAGTGATAGTGCTTCTTCGTGCCCATCTCCGGTGATGGCGCTGCTTTCAGCCTCTCTCTGGTGACGGTGTAGCGTAACACTTCTCCATCGACCGCGCAACATAACACAATAGGTAAGATAATTTTATTATGTAAAAGCTGAT
>NC_021163.2:37232389-37241828 GCF_000331145.2 Cicer arietinum | reverse complement strand
CAAGGCTATTTATGCCATGCTGGCAGCTTCTGTTATAGTCAGTTATGCCATGCCGGAGTTGGTAGTTAAAGCTCTACCTTCATCATCTTGTATATATACTTACCTCTATAAATAGTCAGAATGATTTTTATATCATTTTGCTCTCATGATTATCTTCTATTCCCTAGTTCATGTTATTGTTTGATCAAGTTCCTTCATGAAAAACTCAAAACACCACTTTATTTCTCAGTAGAATGAAATAAAATTTCAAACTGCCTTGTTTTGCATATTGTTATCAAAATTCAGCAGGGACAATTTTTTTCTTCCTTTTTTTGTACTAAAGATGTTTGAGTGCTATGTTCTACACTTTGATTGCTAAATTCTGCACTTTCAGTTCTAACATTTGTTTGCATTTAATGGATAAACTGAAGTAAATAACATATGTTAATGATTGGTTTGTTTGTTTTTAAAAATAATTTCTAGTTTGATTTGTTTGTCGAGTACTATATACCTGGGACTTGGAATAACACCGTAACAAATTACTACATCTACTTCTCACTCTGTAAGATCAATGTCTTCCTCTGAAGCTAATGAAAAGATGGAGAAAACGCAAGCTGAAATTGATAGGCTTAAGAAAAGGGATTCTGAAGTTGATATGTTGAAGGAGCAAATTGCTTTCTTGATGCAAATGCAAAATTCTAGAGACAAACAGGTAAAATTATTTTCATAGCAAACATATTTAAAAATCTTGTGAGAATTGTTTGTCTTTGATTAAAAATATCAATTGTGTAAAGATTTCTTATAGCTATAAGAGAAATTTAGTTAATTAGTTTTGACAATATTTATCAATATTCATTGAGGTTAATATATACTTTTTTTTTCTTCAGGCAATGGACATAGAATCGCCAATAGATGGTAGACGTTCATCTGAGTCCAGCCACCAACCTGATGATCGTGGAACAACATCATTAGGGACTAATTAGATATTTGGATGAACTTCTAAGTTTGATGGAGTTGTTTTGTATTGTTAGCTACTCCACTAATGTTTTGAATATTTAAACTACTTTATATATTGTTTTAGTTAACTTCAATGTATGAATTGGTGTTATTTCTTTTGAAAAATTTTATATAAATTGGATTTAGGTACAATAGTTTTTAATTATGTATTTAAATTATATGGATGGTATTTATGAATATTTTTTATTTTAATTGATTAAAAATAGGAAAAAAATTGTATAATATTTTTTTTATTTTAAATTATTAGGTTTGCGACGATTCTAACTGCCTCAAAGTAAATATAGCGACGGTTGATAACTGTCGTAATTGTGCAGAAATAAATAAATTTGAGTTTGTTTTAGCGACGGTTCTAACTGTCGCAAAATGTATTTAGAGGTGGTTGTGAACCGTCGCAAAATTTGGCGACGGTTGGAACGACGGTTTTGTGAACCGTCGCAAACTGGCCTCGCGACACACGAATCTGCGACAGTTGCAGAACCGTCGCAAACATCAAATTGCAACGGTTACAACTGCCGCAAACCCTTTTTTTAACCGCCGCAAAACGTTTTTTTTCTTGTAGTGTCCTTCCTATGTTGGACATTTTTATTTATTTCAATTCATACAACACTAGCTCTAAGTTTCAACATCGTTTCTAAAAATCTCCCATTTGAATTTAAAAAAGTGTTTATGTAATAGCCTGAAAATTCCATAAAAAGTTGCCCCACTTTCTCGTTCACATAGATGATTCTATCAAAAGTGCTCTTGTAACTAAATACTTCACTCCATATAAAGTATAGATCTCATTAAGAGTTTCTATTATCTCATTCTATCATCGCTTCAAGAATCATGCTTCTCTAATTTATAATAACATGTTCATCTCATATCATTTCATGACTTTTTTTTTATCCATTGAACTTAACTTTTGGGATCTCCAATCGTTTAGATCGGGTCACGGTCATGAGTGACTCGTTAATCTATAGGAAATAGTCTCATTATGTTGGACGTGTTTAAGACTTTCTCTCTAGGTAATCATTTCTTCATAGGATTTTCTATGTTTTCATCAATACCCATATGATCCCTTATAACAACTTATTTGAAAAGTAACTCTCTGACGGTGTTGTGACTACGAAGTATCTATCGTCCCTTATCATTTAAATAATGGTTCCCAATTTTTGCAATAGGTGCAATACTATCATAGTGGATCAACACAGTTGGCATTGGTTTTTCCCATAAAGGGATCTCAGCTAGCGAGCATCACAACTAGCTCGCCTCTTAACTAGCGGTTGTTAGTTCTATCATTTTAGACTACATAGTGGACTGAGCCAATGTCTTCTACTTCTTCGATTTTCAAGATACAGTTCCATAAACTATGCTAAATATATAGCCACTAGTAGCTTTGGAGTCATCTGATAAACTGTTCCAATCAACATTATTATATCTTTCAAGGACAACATGAAATCTTTGATAATCTAATATGAGATTCATTGTTTATTTAAGGTATCTCATAACTCTATCAATAGCATGCCAATGCTCTATACTAGGTCTACTGTTAATACTTCACAATAGTCCCACAATATGACAATGCCAAGTGTAGTACAATAAGTTGTATACCTGAGACTATCAATGATGCTCGCATATTTTGTTATTCTATCACCTTCACCAGTGTTTTTGAAAAGTTTTACACTTGGATATTATGGTGTGAAAGTAGGTTTACAATCAAAGTAATTGTATTTCTTTAAGATGTTTTCAACTGATTCAAATAAATACCCCTTCGACCTAGTAATCTTGATTTTAAGGATTACACTTGCTTTTCCAAGGTCTTTCATATCAAAGTCGTTGCACAACAACGATTTAACAAAATTACAACATGAATGTTTGTACCAAATATGAGCAAATAGTCTACATATAGACATATGATAGTGCAAATATCATTCTCAAATTTCTAATAAATACTTTTATGACTTTCATTAACTTTAACGCCATTCGATATAATCAAGTTATCAAACTTCTCATATTTCAGTGATCAAAAAGTTGCAACACACTCCAAATGCTACCTCGTATATCCAACCTTTAATGTTGCACTCATTCTGATGATTCAACAATGTAATTTTCCTAAAGCCATTAATTTTAAGTCATGCAATTTTGCCTATGACTATTATTGTCCAAGAAACATAGTGTGTGACTCCAACAAGAAAGTCAATGGCTCTGACGGAAATTCAGTGGCTCTAATTGAAAGAATTAACTCTGAAGAAAAAACTTAGCTGAATCAAAATTTATGAAGATCCAAGAACAAGCCCAAATTCATTCCTGCTCCAATCAATCAAGATTATGAAGGAAGATTCGCATGAATAAGTTTTGAACACAATCTGAAATTAGACATGATTCACAATTATAATTGAAGGAAATCTTTGACAAAGGTGAAAAGAAGATATGGTCAAAATATTATTCATAAGAAGATATGGCCAACATATTATATACAAGAAGATATGGTCAAAATATTGTTCACTAGAAGATGCACTTATAATTTGTTTATAAGAAGAAACAGTTATAATTTGTTTATAAGAAGAAACACTCATAATTTATTCATAAGAAGATACACTTATAATTTGTTGACAAGAAGATACACTAAGAATTTGTTCACAAGAAAGATATAATCCATATTTTACAAGGTCAAAAGTGAAATCCTAATCTATTCTATAAATAGATACTCAATGCTGAAGATGAACTTTAAAACTCAGAAATCCGAATAACTTTTGAGAGCTCAAATTTCCTAAGTATTCAAAGTTCAAAGGTTTAAGTTCTAGAGAAACAGTTGCTCAAAGAAATGCTTTCCAAGTGTTTTCGTGTGAGAATTAAATTGTAAAAAAATTCTTAGTAGAAGCAAATTAGAATCACTTCCAAACTTGTGTAACCCAACCCGATAGTGGTTTTAGTGTTTCTCAAGCAATATGTGGTTTTTAGGTTATGTAGAGAAGACTTGACTTGTAGGATCAAGGTGTTTGTTTTCCACAAAATGTTTGTATGCGCCAAGTTGTTTTGCGAAGAATGACTTGTAAGTTCAAGTGTTATGCAATTCAATTATTTGAATTAGTGGTAAAACCTTTCTAAGTGAGGGGACTGGATGTAACTAGTAAGTTGGTGGTTAACTAGGATAAATTTGATTGTGTGACTTTACTTCTGCACTCCTTACTTTACTACTACCTCCGACTTCTTTAAGTTTGATTATTACTGCTTCTATTCTAAGAAAATCAGCAAACTCGAAATAATTCTTGAATAAATAATTAAAAAGGAATCCAACTTAGACAAACACAATTCAACCCCCCTTCTCGTGTTTGCACCTACATCATTTTGTTTGCACCTTCTAGTGACTGGTGAAAAAGTTTCAAAGAAATCTACATTTTCTCTTTGTCTAAAACCTTTGGCTACAAGGCGAGCCTTATATTTGTCAACAGTTCCATCAGATTTTAGTTTCTTTTTCAAAATCCATTTACATCATATTGGTTTTCAATCAGGAGGTAAGTCTACTAAATGGTAGGTCATGTTAGACTCTAGAGAATCTATCTTATCGTTTACAGCTTCTTGCCATAGATTTGCCTCCAAAGACGACAAAGCTTCTTGAAAATTTGCATGATCCTCTTCTAAATTTGCATGATCCTCTTCTAAATTTGCATGATCCTCTTCTAAAGTATAGGTCGTATAATTTGCCATAGATTCACCTTGTTTGTTGCTTTCATTGCTCTTGAGCACGGGATCATGACTTGTTTCGTTGCTCCTACTATTTCTCAATTTGAAAGAAAATTTATTTTCATAAAATTCAACATATTGACTCTTTGATCACTTTAGTGTTTAGTCATAAAATCAGGGATGCAAACATAAGCTAGACAGCCGCAAGTTTGAAAATAAGACAAGTCAGGTTGTTCTTTCTTTAAAAACTGATAATGAGACGTTATGCTTTTAGATTAACTTTATTCAAAACATCACAAACAAATATTATTCAAAACATGACAAATGTTATTATTAAAAAGCATAATTTTCCTATAAATAGGGTGATCAAAACCCTTACCTCATTACTTATTATTCACATTCCTCTCTCTAAACTTTAGAGTCTAAAGTATCAAATCATATTATCTCACTCTATGTCTTGAGTGAATGTGAGGTTTCCGAGGGTCACACTTGAGTGACTCGATCTCTAATAGAGATAAACACCAAAGGAGATCTAATGCTCGTTAGTAACTCATAAGGTTATTAATGAGGATATGTTGGCATCAAGTCATTTATCATAGGTAGATCATTTAAATATTATTTTGAGAGATAATTGTTATTTGTTTATCTTTGTTGTTTGACATAATTGTTCGTCTGTGTTATGTGATACTTATATATTTGTCATTGTTAGATAAGGGATAAAGGTGCAACCTTTATATTCAATGAGAATGTTATCGTTTCATCTTCAATTCCTCTAAAATTTGTTGTTTGTTGCTCCATCATGTGTCTTTCACGCTCCTTCTACTGCTGTAGTTGGGCTCTCATTTCTTTCTCCCTACTTTTACTCTTTGTCATCTATTCATGCATCTGTTGTATCAAGGTGAGCCTTTTTAGCTTATCTCTTAGGGACGAAAAAACCCTTCAAAATCCATTTACAACCTATCGATTTGCAACTAGGAGGCAACTATATTAAATGCAAAGTCATGTTAGACTCTATATAGTCGATCTCATCCTTTATAACTTTTTGCCATATATTTGCATCCAAATACGACAAAACTTCTTAAAGATTTGCATGATCCTCTTCTAAAATATAGGTTGTATAATCAAGTCCATAATCTTTAACAATTCTTGCTCTCTTACTTCTTCGAGGTTCAATTTCTCCTTCGTTGTTGCTTTCAGTGATCTTGATCACGGGAACGTGACTTGTTCTAGTGCCCCCAATATTTCTTGATTTGAATGGAAATCTATTTTCATAAAAGTTAACATCATTTGATTCTATGATCACTTTATAGTTTAGGTCATAAAACATATACGCTTTGTTGTTTACTACATACCCAATGAATACACATTCATAAACTCTACTGGCGAGTTTAACTCGTTTGGGATCGGGGATTATGGCATAAACTAAACATCCCCAAGTTCAAAAATAAGCCAAGTTGGGTTGTCTTTTCTTCAAAATCTCAAAAAACAATGTCTTGCTTTTAGATTTGAGAATTCTATTCAAAAGATAACAAGCAATCAATAAAACTTTCCCTCACCAATGAGATGCAACATCAGAGTTAAGCATAATACCAACAACTAATTTAGTAAGAGACCTATTATTTCTTTTAAATTTACCATTCATTTCAGGCAGATATGATGCAATTGTTTCATATATAATTCCAAGCAGTTTATTAAAATCAATAAACAAACTAGAATCATATTTGATTCTTCTATCATTACAAAGATCCTAAATATGTCTAGTATTTCACTTTTATTTTTCATTATATATACAAAAGTATAGTCAAAACAGTCGTTAAGATAAAATAATGTTTCTCATTTCATGTTAAAGTTCCACCAAGTTCACATATATTATAGTGTATTAAATCTAAAGGCTCAGATCCTCTAACTACTGATTTATGTGAACTCTTTGTTATTTTATTTTTACTACAAAAATCAAATTTTCAAAATTACTTAAGGATAGATTTGGAATTAAACGTAACATACTTAAGTTTGAAATTATGTGTTTGTTCACATGAAAGAGACATGCAATTATTAAAATCACACAACATGTAAGTAGGAGACATTTTATTAATTTCTACATTTTACTTAAACATACCATCAGTGGCATAATTTTTTCCAACAAAATTATCATTTTTAGAAATGGTGTACAAATCTACCCTTATAGACTGAGTAAACCTGCATTATTCAGAAGAAAACCAAATTCTTTCTTATCTCATTCTTTTTGTTGCTCTTTAGATTGTGGTTCTCATTCTTGAGTGGTTTGCCCGTTGGCTTCAAAATTGCACCGATCAATTTTTTTCTTGTTGTTTGAAACAACTAGTACTTCATCTTTCTGGTCTTGTTTCCAAGATTCTTACTCAATTTGGAGGCAAGTTATCAAACTCTCTTTAAAAAACTCGTTTCTTTTATGCTTGAGATAATGTTTTAAATCCTTCCAAACACGAGACAATTTGTCAATAATAACATCAATTTGAAATAGTTCATCTAAAACCATACCTTTATAGATGATCTCATGAGCTATCTTATGTGCCCTCCACCAAGTCAATATCATTTCCAATAGCCCCCAATGTCGTCCAGTCACCGTTGGTTGTCCCAAGACCACTATTTTCCTCCCCTAGTTGAGCACAACATCCTCTATCCACCAGATCATCAAACTACCACCACTCCCCTGAAAGCTTTGTTTCCTTCAAAGGCCATTTCCAGCCACTACGATGCCAAATCGTGGAATCGAACATCAAATTTGTATTTCTCAACTACTTCACCTCTCTTATTTTTTGGCTCCCATGAGCTTCTTTTGAGAAATTAAATTGAACAACCTCCTTTTTATAGTGTTAACAAAAAAACCGACAAAAAAAAACATAAGATCAGAACAAATTCCACTGCGTCGAAAATTGCAATGTTATGGATATCACGTTTCCTCCTTTATGTATTGAGATCCTTTTTCCATTTGTATTTTTTGAGTTAGCACTTAGCACTTTCTAAGAGCACCATCGGGCCACTGATGTGTTATTGTATATGTACTTTTTTAAGTTTGATCTTTTTTCTTTAGGTCGGGCCACAACGTTGTCATTTTGTGAGGGCTTAGGCCGCCACAAAATCCAGCTGAAATTATAGTCCTTTGTGAGGGATTTTTCAGCCACAAAATCACCAATTTATGAGGGTAAATACCGCCACAAAATCAGTGGACCGTTACCCATTGGGGCTGCAAAGGCCACCACAAATGCCCAATGGACCGTTGCTAGTTCTAGCTCCTTAGGCCGCCACAAATTCCTTGTTTTCTGACCACAAAAACTGCCACAAAGACTTTAGTTACCGTTGGATTTTGTGGCTGCTTTCGCCGCAAAAAAGGATCAAGATTTTTCTATAAATATCACTCCTCCTATCATTTTTCATTTCTATATTCTCTCCAAACTTTCTTTTTAAATTTTCTCTCCACCTTCTCTATACAAATATTATTTCTCCAAATTTTTTCTCTACCTTGTATCTTGAATTTTGGTAAGTTTTTATTTTATATTTTGTTTTTTAATTTTATTTTTGATTTGAAGTTATTTATTTAATGAATATTATTTAATTTTTATTTTGACAGTCGTGCTACTGTGTTTACTTCGAAGAGTTCTTTGTTGTGTGAAAGCTTCAAGTGAGACACTACCCGACATCAAGTTAGTATTTAATATATTTTAAATATAGATTAGTAAAATATGTGATTATTATAAATATAAGATATTTTTATATTATTTTTAAAATATATAAAAAACTCGTCATTCGAAATGTTAGTAGATTTATTTTTAAAAAAAATAGAAATTATGTTGTTTACATAATATATGATAAATAAAAATTTGAAACACATATAAAACTTATTGATTTTAATATAACTATTTTTTAAAAAACATTATTAAAATTTATGATATTAATATTTGTTGTTAGTCATTAAAAAGAGTTGTAGTTCACTACAAGAAATCCCCTCATTTGTGGCCAACTTTACAAATATTTTGTGGCAAAAAAAAACCATCATAAATTAGTGATCGAAAAAGTCCTCACAAATACAAAAATTGAAATTGGTCTTTATTTGTGGCTGAAAAAGCCCTCACAAAAGCTTTAAAATGTAGATGGATTTTGTGGCTGCCTAAGCCCTCACAAAATCACAACGTTGTGATTTTGTGAGGGCTTAGGCAGCCACAAAATCCATCTACATTTTAAAGCTTTTGTGAGGGCTTTTTCAGCCACAAATAAAGACCAATTTCAATTTTTGTATTTGTGAGGGCTTTTTTGGTTACTAATTTGTGAGGGTTTTTTTCGGCCACAAAATATTTGTAAAGTTGGCCAAAAATTTTAACCGTTTAAAAATATATATATGCTTTTTCCCGAAATTTCGACAGAGTATCCTCTGTAACTTCAACATTCCCAAATTTTGTAAAATCCCTATTCAGCTTTCAATCCAGTCATAATTCAAATAACATAATCAAATTGCTTAATACACTTCTCAAAAAAACTAAATAGACTTTCTAGACTCCAAAACAGCTGCAAATACATAGACTCAACCAATATTACAAAATGGTACTCAATCAAAGAGGCCTACCAAAAAAAAGAAGTTTGTTGAGACTTGAATCAAACAATAGATTCCTACTCAGCTGCTTGCGAGTCTGAAAAATAATAAGCAACATAAAGGGGTAAGTCACAAAGACTTAGTGAGGAGACAACAACCACCATCAATTAGAAGGGAAACACAAAAGGCACGAGTAACTGTTTAATCGCTTGACAA
>NC_021163.2:37189901-37231871 GCF_000331145.2 Cicer arietinum | reverse complement strand
AATTCAAAGGTTGTGTTTCCCAAATTTTTCAATAAATACTTTAATATAGAAAACAAGTAAAATAATAATAATAGCAGTATAAAAATATATGACGATGATCGTCGTCAACTCACTGTTATGGAGAATCGTCTAAGTTTGCTCTCCAACAACTCTCAGAGTAGCCGGCAAGGTCTCAGTTGACAAATCTGAGTATAAAAATATTTCCAAAACTTTAGAGAAATTTATTCTAAAGTTTAACTACCTCTAGAAAACTATCAGCATCATTTAAATATACTCTAAACACGAAATAAGATTTTTACTCAAAACTACATTTTTCTATGAATTCATACTAGGATTAGAGTTGTGCATTTACCTCAATGAGTCTCAATAAACCACTTTCAAGAGATGGGTACCCTTTTTTTCCTTCCTTAGAACACAAACCCTAACCCAAAAATCTCAACCAAAAGAATTTGTAGGAGTTTGAGAAATTAAGCTTGTGGGGATGTTAAACCTCCTTTAAGGATTGAGGGTTTGAGTAATAGAGTGAGAAGAAGGAGAAGGGAAGAAAAGAAGGAAGGAAAACAAAAAATGAAGGAGGGGGAGGGGTTGCTGTCTGCCGAGAGGAAGAGAGAAAGAGGAATTGGGAAAGATGGGATGAGGTGGCAAGGGTTTTGTTTTATTTAATTATTATTAATATTAATATTATTATTATTATTATTATTATTATTATCATTATTATTATTATTATAATATATATATATATATATATTTACGCAGGCGTAACACTTTTGTGGTTACAAAGGTCGCCACAAAAGCCTGAGCCGTTATCTTTTGTGGCTGCAAAGGCCGCCACAAAATCCCAAAGTGACGTTGCCATTTGTGGCCGCCACAAACGCTTATAGCCGTTACCTTTTGTGGCTGTAAAGGATGCCACAAACTCCAAAAGGACTGTTGCCATTGTGGCCGCCATAAACGCCTGCCTTTCTGACCATTTTGGCCGCCACAAAAGCCATATATCCATTGCTCATTGTGGCTGCTTTGGTTGCCACAAAGGATCAACCAAATTCTATAAATATCACTCCACTCCTCTTATCATTTTTCACTTCTACCTTCTCTCTAAACCTTCTTTCTAAATTTTCTCTCCACCTTCTCTCTACAAAAATTATTCCTCCAAGCTTGCTTGAATTTTGGTAAGTTTATATTATATTATATATTTAGTTTTTTATTTTTATTTTTGATTTGAAGTTATTTATGTAATTAATATTAGTGAATTTTTATTTTGACAGTGGTGATATTGTATTAATTACTTCAAAGAGTTCTAAGCTCTGTGAAATCTTCAAGTCAGACACTACCCGACATCAAGTTAGTATTTTTATACATTTTAAATTTAGATTAGTAAATATATATGTGATATTATAAATATATTTATATTATTTTTAAAATATAGATTAGCAAAACATGTGTTATTATAGATTTATTTATAAAAAATAGAAATTATGTTGTTTACATAATATATGATAAATAAAAGTTTGAAACACATAAAACTTATTGATTTTAATATAACTATTTAAAAAAAAAACATTATTAAAATTGATGATATTAATATTTTTTGTTAGTTATTAAAAAGAGTTGTAGTTGAGTTAGTACAAAAAATTTATGTACTTTAACAGCCTCTATTTTTGTTTATATATAAGGAGTTAATTATTTTATGAAAAATTTCATTAAACATTATTTAAAATTTTATTTCAATTTATATAATTATAGTCTTGATTAAACATCTCATCATGCCTAACAATTGAAGGCATGTAGGACTCTTCAACTCTCTTTTCCCTATTTGTCTAGGCTTGTGGGCAAACTCAAGTTTGTTGAGCCTTTAAAAAGGAAACCATAGGATGTGCATGGGAAACACTCTGATCAGGTGTATACCTAGATAGTTTAGTTCCATTTGTAAAGTAGCACACATCCCTCTACACCTATGTTGATCATGTCCTAAGATCCCACACTTATAAAACATGTCTTAGTGTTTTTCAAATTTCAAGAAATTCATATTCTTTTCGTATCTTTTCTTGGCACCAACAACATGTAGAAGATAAATTTAGTAGTATAAATTGATGCTCTAGCTCTGATAAATATATTGATGAAAGCCCCATCTATCAAAGGATCCCCAATTAGTAATTTCCCCCATTTAACTTAGTAATTTCTCAACATTTAAGGTATATAGGGGTATTAAGAGGTAAAACTTGTAACTAGACCCAAAATATAACTTATGGATAGTCAATCTCAAAAACAGCTGCTTTGGGGATACACGATTGCAAATTAACAAGTCTATTCATAACATATCAAGGTCATCTTCTCCTGAAATTAATATGATATCCCATTTATATAAGTCAGATTCTCCCAAGTAGATCGTGCTAAGCTATAAGTCAAATCATCCTTACGTTGTTGTTCTAGCATGCTCCGATTGTGTTCCTCCCATCTATCCACATGGAATTCTTGAAAGAGGATTATGCCTAAAGAACTCCATCACTTAGAGGCTTCTCGGTCCGATTAAACATTTCATGCTGCCTAAAAATTGAAGGTGTGTAGGACTCTTCAACTCTGTTCCCTATTTACATAGGCTTGTGGGCTAACTCAAGTTTGTTGATCCTTTAAAAAGAAAATCATAGGGCGTGCGTGGGAAACACTCTGACTGGGTGTATACCTAGATAGCTTAGTTCCCTTTGTAAAAGTAGCATGCACCCCTCTACACCTATTTTGATCATGTCCTAAGAATCCCACTTGTAAAACATGTCTTAAAGTTTTTCAAATTTCAAGAAAATCCACATTCTTTTTTATCTTTTCTTGGCACCAAACAACCTATAGAAATTAGGTTTGGTAATATAAAATGATGCTCTGATAAATGTCTTGATGAAAGCCCCGTCTACGAAAGGATTCTTAATTTTAAAAATTTCCCCATTTTCTTAGTATTTTCTCATTATTTGAGTTAGAGAGGGTATTAATGGGTAAACCATGTAATCGGACCCAAAATATAACTTTATGGTAGTCAATTTCAAAAGCAGATGCTTTGGGAAACCAAGGTTGCAAATTAACAATTTTATTCATAACATACCAAGGTCATCTTCTCCTAACATCACAAACAAGATTAAGGGAAATGAAAGTGAAAAGATACACATTCACACCAAGGTCAAGTGACTTTTAGCCCATTTGGATCCCCCACGCTTTAGCCAACATACTTTTCACCGAACCTCTATTCAACATTTTATCACTTAAGACTTTACCCACCAAAGATCTCTTAGCAATCTCTTGAGATGTTACTTTATCTAATTCAAGCTCAATTGTCATCTCTTCTTGTATCTCTTCTTGTATCGTATGTGTAAGACTCTAAATTTTTTAAACTTTAATTTATGTAATTTTATTGTATTTTATGTTGAATTGCTTAGGCTATTAGTCCAATTATTACTTTATGAAATTAAGTAACAAAAGTATAATTACGTTAGAGTTAGTAATAGGTTTAATATATATTAATTACAATAATTCTTTCTTTTTGTAAGTTAAGGAAAAAAAACAACCTATTCCCTTTTAAAAGGCATCAGTTATCCCCCTCCTTTTATTTTCTCATTTTGCTTCCTCCCCTTCTATTCTTCTTTCTTTTTTTTAGACAAAAAGAAAGTGTGTTGTTGTTTTGTTGGAAACACACAAACCTTTATTTTTGTCAAGATCAAAACTTTATTTAAAAAAAATCCTTGAAGACAAAATGTTCCCCTCTTCATTGTGAAGCTTTCAAACAAACTCACTTGAGGTAAACTTTCTTTTCTCTTCCTCATTTAGGTGAAAACAGCGAGCTTGATTTTTGTGGAATAAAAAAAGAAAAAAAATAGTTATTTAACAAATTATTGATAATTATTGTTGTTGTTAATAATGGTTAGAAAAATGATACAAAGAAACCTCTGCCCATTTTCTCTCCTAAACCGTGACTATTCATATATGGGGGAGGCATGATTTTTTGATTTTATTTATTTATTTATTGGGTATGTAAGTATGAAATTGGTATCTTGTATTGCTTGAATAATGAGAGAAGAAAGTAAACCCCTAATATTATTTGAGGTGATCAAACCATAGGGACTAAAAGGAGGAAATTTGAATTTGTGTTGTGTTCAGTGGCGGAGCTTGACCGAAAACCTTGGGGTGGCCGACGTAAAAATATAATATATAAATTAAATATATGAATAATATTATATAACAAAAATTTAAGTTAAAATAAACACAAAGTGAAATATCAAATAATTTAGAAATTTTAGACATAAAATCAAACACCTTATGTGCGATAAAAAAACTCAAACACTTCATATAGACATAAAATCAAACACCTTATGTGCGACAAAAAAACTCAAACACTTCATACAGACATAAAATCAAACACCTTATGTGCGACAAAAAAATTCAAACACTATATTGACATAAAATCAAACACCTGTGCAACACAAAAACTCTAAAAAAAATCAGCACTCTAATTGAAACTCTAAATCAAAATTCCAAACTGCAAATCAAAGCTTCAAACTCAACACTTCGAACATTTTGAGAGTTGCAGCAAACAAAGCAGTCAGGCAGATGCGATCTGGAGAGTTGCAGCGAACAGGCCCGAGAGCAGCGAACAGGCCCGAGAGCGACGAACGGGCGGAACGGCCACGGAGGCAGTTAGGCAGAGGCGGCCGCCGCAGGCTCGCAGCAGCGAGCAGAGGCGCACGTTTGTCGTGATTGATTCGTGAATCTGATTATGGAAGAGGGAGAGAGGACGGCTGTAACTTGTAAGCAAGAGGGAGGGAATCAAAGAAGAGAACAGAGAAGGAGAGAGGCTGGATGGAAGAGAGAAGAAGAAAGAGAATTTTTTTTTTTTCTTGGGGTGGCCGCGGCCCCCCCCTGTCCTTGAGAAGCTCCGCCACTGGTTGTGTTGTGTTTGAGTTATGTAATGAGTTGTTTTCAAATAAATGAGTTTGAATTGAAGTTGAAATTCTACAAGAAAATTTAGAGTTGTTAAAGTTGTAAAAAAGTTCAAATTTTAACTAAGTAATGTGTTTGCGCAAAGAGTTAGATTGTGAAATTAATAAGTTTGGAGTTAAAAATGTTACTCATTTAATTACTCTTGGACGGAGCTTAAAGAAGAAATTTAGAGTACTTTATTAACTCAAATTTGTGTACTATAATCGTTGAAGTGATAGAACTTGAAAATAAAAAGATTTTCTTCCATAAAGATTTGAATTGTCGAGTGTGCGTATGTGTTGTTTGGAAGATACTCATTTTTATTTTGTTTTAAATAAATAATGTATTACTTGGTTTCAAAAGTTTTGTGTGTAAAAAAGATTTAATTTTGAAATTCTGATGTGGTTTGACAAATTTTGGTGGTGCACAAATTTTTTATAAATCTTTATGTTTATTTAATTAGCTTCTTGAGTCTAGAAAATGGATCAAGATCGTTGACACCGAGTTAGCGGTGAGGAGAACTCTGAAGTATTAATGTTGTTGTGGTGATTAAACAAAAATACTATTTTTAGTTTATATGCCTTTCCAAAAGTAGTTGGTATGATTGATGATCAAGAATGTATACACGTGGTTAACAAATCTTTGAGCTTGTGTTTAAAGGAAAATTAGTGAACGGTGGGTTCAAGTCTTTATATGTATACTTTCAATCTTTAGAAAAGTTTGCATGATTTTAATTAAAGTTTCATGTTTATTAAGTAAAGGTTACAATCTTTAGTTAGAATTTCATTTTTTATTTAAAAAGATCTCAGGTTTCATGAATTAAAATACAAACTTTGTTGAATAAAAAAAAAATATTTTGAAAGGAACGAAATTATTTCAAAGAGTTAGAAATTTGAAACTAGAAAAAAACATTTATTGATATTCTTTTGTGTGGTTATGTTGTTATGAGGTAAATACTTTGATTGAACACCTAGTCTTTAAAAATGTAGTAGATCAAACTTGTAGTTATTTGAAAAGAAAAAAAATGAGTTATGGAAAATTTGAGAAATTGTGTTAAAATTTTTTAGAAAAATAATTTATGACGTTTTGAATGATTGTTAGTGAATGCTCTGAAAAATTTGAAGGATGTTGATTTCTAAAAATATGTTTTTATATATTGAAAGTGTGTATTGTGAATAATAATACTATTAGTCCTTACTCGTTTTAATTTTTTTTTAGTAAAATATACTCTAAGGGGATTAGGAGTGAGAAAAGGTTTGTAAGCTAGTTGAAATCTCATGGACTAATTTGACTAAGTCAAACACTATTTGATTGAATGTGTTGGCACGAGCGAGATTTTCGTTGTGTTTGATTGTGGTAGCGATAATTGTTGAAAAAACTATAATTGAGGTAATGACTCCTTCCAAATTTTTAGTTTCCACATAGGGACCTTATATGTGTGAATATGTGATGATTAACATTGATGTGAGTATGCATTCTTGATTGATAATGTGTTGCTACATGTTATGAATTTTATTGATGAGTATATGTCTTGAGTATGCTATGTGAAAAGTATGAAAAACTATTAGTGTTTAATGAGTACTAAAAGTGGAGTCTTTTAATAGCTGCATTTACATAATAATTGTTGAGTTAGAGTATGCTCATGCATTTCATAGTTAGTGGTGACCGTGATGGGCCACGATTTTAGTGGTGACCGCGATGGGCCACTGGGTGGTTTTCATGAGATGATTGGTCCACCTTATCCTTACAAGGACTTTTGAGTCGTGTATGTTTGTGATAGACTGCACTTTGGTAAATCGTGTTGATCTGTGATAGATGAAGTAGCAATGTCGATTTATAAGGAATAGGAGTTTGAATTGTAAATGTTCACATTTAAAAATTCCTGAAAAAACTTAAGGATTTACCTCAAGAATGATCTTGGTTAAGAAAACAGAAAATGGATAACGTTTTTGGTTTTTACCAGAAAACAGAGAACGTTGGTTAGCTTAAAATCAAAATTTTAGTTTATGTTTTTAACTTAAATGATTAATCAAGCTTAATAAATAAGGAGATAAGCGAAAGAATACCACTCACGGATGTATCCTGGTTCACCCAACTTGGGCTACGTCCAGTCCTCACAACTGTGAGATTTTTCACTAAGTGTTCAAAACAAAGAACCTTCTTGGTTTTACAGCACCTAGCTCAGATCAACCTTGATCTATTACAAACTTAATTTCTTTCCACCTAGAAAGAGCTTTAATCAGATCACCTATCGACCTTGATAGGATTCCTTACAATCTTCCCAAACTATACTAAACTCTTATAGTTTGAGTTTTACAATAATGATGAGATTGTTTTGGTATAATCAAAGATGTCTCAACTCTTGTTTGAGATTCGATTCTTTACAAAGAATTCAATACAATAATAACAGAGTATTGTAATATAATCAGAACTGATTCTTTCTTGAGAAAGTGAGAATTTCAAATATGTGAATGTGAATGATTTTATGAGACTTGTTAGCACTTGAACTTCTTGTGTTTCCTCTGAACACTGCCCTTTCTTTTATAGGCGTTTTAGAGCAATTAATAATGGTCAAAAGAGTTGTTGGTAGTGCTCTGTCAGTTTTGACCAAAACCTATATATATGAATAAAAACATTCCAGCCTTTTGAATACTTTTGAACTTTGTTGACTGGGTTGATTTCTTTGTTCTTGATCAGATTTCTCTTGTGTTTAATGATCCTTTATACTTCAGATATATTTGTCGATGTCTTTGCCTTGATCTGGAGTTTTGATTTTTTTCAAAACCACTTGGAGAATGATGATGAACTTCTGCATAATTTTAATGAAAATTCTAGAGATTGATAATCAATCTGGAGTCTTTGAACTTTTGGAGATTGATGATCAATCTGGAGGTTCAGTCTTGATCATTCAGGATGTCTCCCTGATTAATCTGGATGTCTTGTACAATTCAAGATTGTTTAACTCTCTTGACAATCAAGCTGGAGAAGGTTCAAACTTGTTTCAACTTGCTTGATTCATGACCTTTTCTCTTTGTGATTCGAATGGTTTCTTTCATTAGAATGGATCCTATTTGATCATTGTCAAGTACTGATAACATAAGTGTAAATTCCAGAGGTAGAATCTTCTTTGAACTAGTGGAGATTGATTGATCTTGAGGCTGTGATGATTAGTCTTGATCCTGGAGAACATTCTCTGTTTTCACAGATTTTGTCCATAATGTTCTCATTTCAGTTTTTATCTTTTATTTGCTGATTTCTTTGCTTTGCTTAAATCATGTCTTTGAATTAATTCACTCAAAATCACAAGTTAAATTAACATAATATTTAAAATCATAATTAATATTTTTAATTAACTTTTTTTTTATTTTCATCAAAAATTCATTTAAGAGTTTGTCTTAACAATATGTGACACCTCAGTAATAAGTACTGGTCTTTGAGAGACGGTACATTTATGATTTACGCCCCTCGTGGAGGGTTTGGAAATTCTGGAATCATCCTCACTAACATATAAGCATTGCATTAGGGTGCTTAGCACGAGAGTCATGTTTATTATGATATGATATATATGTATATACATGCTCTATTATTGTCTATTATCATGCCATAATTGCTACGTGTTAATTGGTTGTCTTCATGACATAATTGTTAAATGTTAATTTTTAATTTTGGTTGGTGACCCTTTACATTATAGTAGAAATTTGGCTTTGCCCTCAGATGATACCTGAATTCGTTTTACCGGCTCTTACCTTGACGAAGAAAACGTCATTAGACTTCCCTGATCGACATTCACTGACTGCTTGGGCATACGACCCCATCTCAAGAAAGACTACATATACGGGGAGAGTGGTGATGACAAGTAGGAGAGTTGGGGCAGTATTTCACGTAGGGATCACACACGAGAGGATCGATTATCCTTTACCCTCAACATTGGTACTCGGGGAGAGTGGAGCGTGGGAAGATGCAAAAGATGCTTCAGTTAGAGGTGAGACATAAGCCACTATAGGTGTGGTGACTCCCACCATAGGAGTAGGGGATGCAGTGCTTGGATCGAGGACTTGCGAGAAAGATAAGAGGTTGATGCCGATGGTAGAGGACATTGTAGGACCGTTTAGGCTGGTCATGGACCAGAGTTTCTGTAGCACCCCGATTTTTAACAATGAGAGTCTAATTTTTTTTTTAAAAAAAAAACAACTAAACACTTTAGGCTAAAATATTCATAATCGTATTTTATTTAAATCAGAGTAAAATATTTAATTGTAAAATTCTTTTCCAAAAACGACGATTAGAATTTTTGTTGCATTATATAAAATGGTTTCGACACAAATAACTTACAACCGAACAATTCACATTGACCCAAAACAAATCACAATTATTTCAGATACACAAATTCCATGGCAACGACAACATTGCAATAAGGAAGGGAGAATAAATAAAACTCTTAATTAAAACCTAAGCAGATCTTGAACTCTAACTGAGGATGATTAGAAACTGATGGTCTACGGGTGGCATCAAGCCTCACTGCTTCCAATTGCGAATCCAAAATCATTGTTTTGTCATGTCTTCGACGTCGTTGTAATTCTCGCACGACTCAAAACTCTAAGAACTTGGGGGGTAAGCCCAATCCACAATAATAGTAGAGGGTCACGATCTAAAAACAGCGTACATGCAAAAATACATAGCACAAAAACATAACATGACATGACATCAATTGATAAAGAAACATGCATATAATTATTATCATATAACAAACATGACTCGTGTGGCAAAACACCCTAATGCAATGCTTATATGCTAATGCACATGATTCCGAAATTTCTTCACCCTCCTCAAGGGACGTAAATCATACATGTACCCTCCTCGAGGGGCGTTTATCACAGATAAACAAGATTTACTAGAGTACAATCTATCACAGACCTACACGATTCAAAATCCTTGTAAGGATAATGTGGACCAATCAACTCAAGGAACCACCCTATGGCCCATCACAGTCACCGCTAACACTGTGGCCCATCACGGTCCCCGCTAACACTTTGTTTGTAACGTCAATATTTCTCGTTCAAACCTTTTTGATATATAAGATTTGAACTCTTAAGTTTTAAATATAAAATTATTCTCAAAATCATAAAGTTTGAAAGTTTGCTTCTCAAAGTAAATTTTATTCATAAAAGTTGAAAATTTAATATCAATGACTAAAACTTTTAATTCAATCTATAAAGGTAGAACCCTTATTTTCACAAAAACCCAAAGGATAAAACCTTTAACACCTTCATAACAAAGTAAATTTAAAATCAACTTTTAAACAAAATTTAGAACTCTCTTTATATACCACTCGACTAAAATCCATATAACTCATCAAAGTTTTTCAAAAAAACTCCAATGTCTTTTTTAACAGTGTCTTACTTTAAGAAAACTAATCAATGTCTTTTTTTATCAATCACTCTCTTACTTTAAAATTCTCATTTCACAACTTTGAGTTTTTTTTTTAAAACAACATATATCACTTTGATCGCAAACACCTTAACATCTAGTTGTCATTTTAATAAATAAAAAATAACCAAACACACTTGCAAAAGTCTTCTTAACTTTACTAACTTAAACCCTCTAATAAAATTTGTATTGTCCATTTATACTCATTTATTTGAAAACAACTCATTACGTTACTCAAACACATACAAAAATCAAAACTTCACATTATGACACACCACATTTGGTCTTACTAAAAAATTTGGGGGATTGGTTTCATTTTTTTGTCATTCAAGTTATTAACTCCTCTAATTTCAATATTAACAAAGCACCAAAGAAAAACACACTTTCATTTTACTCCCTTACTTAGGGTTTTTGCTTTTTGAAAGAAAAAGAGTTGAAAATGTTTTCTTTAACTTCCTAAACATTAATAACAACCATAGTAGTGATAAACAAGCAAGATTAAAGCTCAAAACATACAAAAAATCAATTTTCCCCCTATATATACATGCTTGCGAGTTTGAGAGAAAAGATGGGAGAAATAGCTACCTCAACTATTGATCCTTAGCTCTTTGCATTCCTTTCAAGTAGTGAAACAATTTTGTAGTTGAAGGTTTTGTGATTGGAAGCTTCCTTGAAGCTCAAAAATAGAAGAAAACCGAAGAAGAAAATTTTAAAATAAAAAGAAAGGAGTATGTTGGTGGTTGTAACATGATGTAGGGGTTGAAGTGAAATTTGTGACTTTAAGCTCTATTTATTGGGAACACAATGTGATGTGAGCCACACATTAAATTTTAGAGAGATGTGGCAAGTTTGTGAGCACATTTCTTTTTTAGTACTTCTCTATTAAAATATCCATCTCTAGTAAAAGTTAAAATTCACTTTTATGTAAAATTACTAACTTTCTCTACAAAATGTCTATCTGACGCAACTCAACTCGCAGATAAATCTAATCGTAAGTTAAAACTCGTAAAATATTTATCAATAGTTATTATTAAGATAAAAATAATTTGACTATTAAAATAATTAATAATATTCGCTAAAAAAATATTAGTCATAAATAAATCAAGTCTCAATCACCCAAGAACTTGAATAAGAAATTTCATCAAAATCAAATGTATTTTAAAATTTTAAAGCGGCAAAACTCTCTGTCGATTTCAAACGCTGAGAAATTTCAATCTCGAATTTTGACTATTTTTACACTTGGACGAAAGAAATGTATTTCACCCGTGAAAATATATTTTTTGTACTTTTATTCATAAATAAAAGGAACTAATATACTCAACAACACGTTTTAATTACAAAACTAAACTAAATATACTTAATTAAGAATTCATTTTCTACAGGTCTTACAGTTTCGTTGGTGGATTACCAGTACCTTGGTTGGTGCCACCCCGGGTCGAGTTAGAGCTTCCACTTCTGGTGAATGATCCTCTATCGACTATCTTTGAGATAGTTGTTTTGAGATTTCAATGCCGTTGAAGCCACTTATCTCATGGGTGGACTCGACCTATGAGGAGATTGATCCCTCTATGGTTGATGAGAGGAGGAACTTACTTCGAGGAGAGATACTGCGTCAAAGGGAACTTTTGCGGTGTGTGGAGGTCACCTTTGTTACTGTAGATGTTAGTGGATGATCATAATAATTTTTTGTTGTTGTTGTATAGGGTCTTAGTGTCTTTCATTTGGTGATTGTACTTATTTTGTTTTGGATGACTGTATCTATGACATACCTTGACAGTTGACTTTTGTTTGGTGGGTTCATGTTCTATTTTTTTTACGTGACCATGGGAGGAATAGTATTGTTGAGGCAACACTTATGTGTATGTGTCTGCAGAGTATACCCAAGGGTATGAGCGATGTTTGATAGGTCTCATAGCTCTGGTGTATTTTCTAGTTGTATGCTTTGGATTATTGTTAAAAAAAAATCTTAGCTTGTTTGTATATATGATGTAATTATTTATAACTCTTGTCGTTTTATGTTACGACATATTATTTTATTAAATTGTTTTTTAAAAAAATACACTCACGCCGTTAAAAATCGGGGTGTTACAGTATGTCAACTTTGTCTTGTACTAGTATCCATATTCCAACAAGACAAACACTACAACAAAAACACAGTAAAAGGATACCACAAACAAGCATAACAAAAAACTTACAATTACACTAGAAACCAACCACAACTAACATACAAAGCCATTAGAGGACATTAAATCAAAACGAACCTAGAAGATGTACCTGACCAATTTTCCTACTAGCTAATGGAAAACTAATTTCTATGAAAAATATGAAACAAGTACAAAGAAACACTAGACGATCGAACTTCTAATAACTAACAAAATGCATTCGCAACAAAGAGTCCGAATAATGTTGAACTAACATCTAAACCCAGAGAAAACCACACTTGCAAAAATCGACTAACAAGCAGCAGAAAAACCCTAAACATAACCCTAAAGAAGAAAAAACGTTTAGTCTAACAGAACCAACACCTAAATTTACCTAAAATGAACTTTGCAGCATTGATATCCAAAGAAGTAGAAGAGCCAAAGGAGAACAACACCATTGATACCTATTCAACAAAAGGAACCAATAAAAAACTTACTACAACAAAAAATTGTGAATCACAATAGAGATCTAAAAAGGAAAACACTCCCCGCACTCTGAAGATACATAAGCCCTAAAAAAGAGCCCTAGGGGGAGAGTGTGAAATACTATAGAATAAGTATGTATCTGGAACCTCATCATAGATGGCTTGAAGGATTAGAGAAAATTAAAAAGGTAGCACAAGCGATGAACCTGTTAGAGGGCACATTGATAAAAAAAAAAACACATTTTTTAGATATTGAGATAAAGGGGTGTCTACTTAGGAGGATTTGATGGTGTTATGGTGGTTATGTGTTTGATTGAAAATATTTGTTCATGTGTTCATGTTCATGCTTGTCTGGTGTGCATGTGGTTGATTGTTGATTTGTTAAAGTGTTATATTAATAATTTGAGGAGGGCGTGGACAATATGCAACATCTAATGAGAATAAAGAAGATCAATAATTTGAGGGTGTGGACAATATTGGTTTTCAATTTTCTTTTAATGTTTATCAGAGTGAAATCGAGTTTGTTTTAACAGTTTAATGGACATAAAGATATATAAAATAAGTTATAAAAAAATTCATATTGTCAGATAAACTTTTATCGAAATAATTTTTTTTAAAATAACTACTAAATAATATTTAATTTTTATTAAACATTAGTGTAAAATTCGTTTACATTAATAGAATATATCTTTTTTTTTTCCTTTTTTTAATTTGAGACTAGCATCTGATTACTTCCATATTCGTCTATTAATTTTTTTATTTCACCAATTTATAGTGTTTCTTTTATATAATTTTGTTTTATTTCAAGTTGAATATGTTTTTTTATATATTTTTATACACTTAAAAAAATAAGTAAGAGTACGAAGGTTCCTGACATTTTTTTCAACCACCTGCATGTGGGTTATTTAGTTACATTTGGTTTTCGAGATATGGTAACAAACTTCCTTCTCTCATACCCCTTACTCTAACTTTTCAGTTATTAGACCTAAGATAATTTAAACTTAAAAAATCTCTAAAAAGTATAATTGGAGGTAAATTAGAATACACCAAAATACTAAGAAAAAATAATGATGTTTTTATGAATCTTTTTGAAAAGAACAATCTATTAGTTTATAGTTTATAAGCTCATCTAACAAAAAATAATTATGTTTGGTAATAAACACGACCTTAGGAATTGAAAGTCTCTTTTTATTAGTTTATAACATTTTTTTTATATACTTGTTTGAGTTTATTATTTATTATTTTTATTTTTATTATTTTAATTAAAATTTATTATTATCTTTTATAATTTATTTTAATTTAAAATAAATTATGAATGTTATAATTTAAAATAAATTAGGAATATATTTTAGCAGCTGTATTTTTTTTTTTAAATATCAATATGTAGTTTGAAGTATTTTTTTTTCAAAGCACATGTGTATTTAAAACATTCACATGTGTTTATTGTTATGTTTAATTTTTTCATATCAATTAATTTTTATAAAGTATCAAAAAACATGAATCATAGTAAAATAACATGAATCAAAATAGTTATAAGATCTAACTCAAGTGGCAAATATTAAAATTGTTAAGTTATGTATCGGGTTCAAATCCTGAACATCACAGTTGGGTGTAAATTTCTTTACTATTTCATATACATAAGAAAAAATAAATGTGAATCAAAATAAATTACAAATAAATTTTAAAAAATAAAAAATTAATTTAATGATCATAAATAAAATATACATATACTAGATTAATAAATTTTAAATTACCAATTTTTAAATATCTTTTGTATTATTAATAGAAATTTTATTATTAATTAAAAATATTATTTATGTCATTTTATACTTTGTTTTTAAAAAATGTCATTTTACACTTATCAATTAATCAGATACAGTTGTATAATGATAATTATAAAATGACTATTTGTATTGATTACAAAAATATTTAATTATTGTTTTAATCTTTTAATTTTATCAATTTATAAAATCGGACTCTATATTTTAAAATGTCATAGTTTTAATTTTTTATTCTAATTTTTTAACTAAAATATAACGATGGAATATACTTTAAATAACATGATATTTGACATAATAACGTAAAATAAATAACATTATGAAATAATAAATGACATACCAATATTTAATATATTTAAATAATAAATGACTTTGAATTTTTATTTATTTATTTAATATAATTAATGACATACCAATATTTAATATATTTAAATAATTACTGTTAATTTGTTATTTTTTAATTCAAAAATTAAAAAAAATCATAATTGTTTATTTTAAAATAAAAAAAATCAATTTTATGAATTTGTAACAATAGAGAGAAAAAACCGTGATTGATCCAAAAATAAAACAGATAGGTCGGTCCATTAGGTTCGTTGATTTTATTTTGAAAGAAAGTTGGTGGATTTTAAGTGGCTGGAACATGCGTAGTATGCGGGAGAGAGCGGAAGGGGCAGATACGCGAAATTTCCAGCAGAAGTACATAATAACAACATGATGATTATATGATTGTGTTGTGTCACTTGTCTTCAAAGGTTGTCATCCTCATCTTCAGGAGAAAATGGGAATAGAGATTGTGGAGCCAAACAGTTGCATTAGGGGTTGCTGCACCAGTTCCTTTATTCCCCTTCATCTCCCTACTTCCTCTTACCAACTTCTCTCCCCTATTGCCCGAGGTTTATATTTATTTTCAAATTCTTTGTTTTTTCCCCAATTTCTTTGACTCTGTTTAACTTTTCTTCTTAATAATCACAATCCCCAGGAGCTGAGAGTGTTGTTTATGAAGGCACACTCAATGGAGACAAGGTTGCTGTCAAGAAACCCATCTTGTCAATTTCTGAAGACATCAATAAGTTTCATAAAGAATTGCAAATGCTATGGTATCTCTCTCTCTCTTTCTCTCTTAAGTTAATAATAAGTATACGAAAGCTGTCACTTCAGTTCTTCTTGTTAAGATGCTAGAAACTAACACTATGAATTTTTATATACACTTAAATACGGACTAAAATGATGAATTTCATATATTTTAGAGACTAAACTCGTGAGCAAGGGATGATAAGGATCTGTTTGGTTCAAAGGAGGGTAGATGGGAGATTTTAAATAGTTGTATTTGGTTTAAGAGGGGGGGAGAGGTTTTAAATGGTTTATAAGTTATATTGATCCCCTTCTCCTCTTAAAACTTGAACCAAACACACGTTTTATAAATATCCCCTCCCCTCCTGATCAAACCCTTATTTGGTTGAGGAGAGATGGAGGGGAAGAAATATTTTAAGTAATATGTGTTTGGTTTAGTTTTTAAGAGGGGTGCGGAACAAAATCCCTCATGAACCTCATTTTTCTCTCTTTCCATTTGAAGGGGAGGAGAGGTGACTAAATACACATATAAACCATTTAAAATCTCTCCCCTTCCATCTCCTCCCCCTTTTAAAAATATATACATATATTTAGGGACTAAATCCACGAGCGAGGGATGATAAGAGTCTGTTTGGTTCAATGGAGAAGAGGAGAGGAGAGGAGAGGAGAGGAGAGATTTTAAATGGTTTATAAGTTATATTGATCCCCTCCCCTCCCCTCTCTTAAATATTGATCTGAACACATAATTTTTAAAATATTACCTTCTCTCCCTTCCAAACCTTTCCGGCTGAACACACCCTAAGGGACTGAAACTGTATTTAAACCTAATATATTAAAAGAATTAGTTTTCTAAACAATAGCTTCGACCATAAAATTGAAATTAACTTAAACATCTTAAATATTTCAGAAGCTCTCTCTGGTTAACTTGTTCATACGCACAAGTTGGCTTATTTTGTAAGTGAAGAGTTATAAACTTATTTTCATCTGAGAAGCTCCTATAAGTTAATAGCTACTCTAAAATGTGCCTCTAACTTATATGTAATGTACATCAACTAATGAAATTTGCTGCTTTCTTGCATATTTTTATATGCCAAAGAATAAATGTGGAGTATTGTGAGTTTCAGGTTGACTGTTTTTCTTTTTCTTAAATAATGTAGCAAGCTAGATCACCCGGCAATAGCAACACTTATTGCTGCCCATGCAAAACCACCCAATTATATGTTTTTCTTCAAGTTGTACGAATATGCCAATCTCGGACAGAAGTTACATGTCGAAGAATGGGTCCCGACTGTCAACGATGCACTTATGATAACAATGCAGTTAGGTATAATTGTGAATACAGCTTGTATAGAGTTGCATTGAAATATCAAGTGATAATTACTTTGCCTAGTTAAACTTTTGTTGATATTGCGCTAAACTGTAATGTTGCCTGATCAAATCAAGGTGTATGTGATTTGGAATGTCATAAATATCATATTTGTCAAAAGCCGCCTTATATTTTATCCTCCCTTATACTACTAACATGAGTACATCTTTCACCAATATAGAAAGAACTTTTCTTTTGATGTTTTAACCATGTTAATCTACTGCCACAATAGGATAGTGGGGAAAATTCATTATTTCATTTGTAAATTGATTTGCATTGTTATTAGAGCAATTTTGACAGTTTTTTTTCTTTTCCTTCTATTTCATTTTTCCAGCAAAGGCCTTGCAATATCTGCATAACATCGGTATTCTACATAGAGATGTGAAACCAGCAAATATTCTTGTAAATGTCTCCCATATTATTTGATTTTCTAGTCATTTAAAATTGTCTTCAATATTTGATCTATCATACTCCTTTTTTACATTACTTTACTAATCTACTGTATCTTTGATGCAGCTTGACACAAATCTTTGTCCACACCTCACTGATTTTGGTTTGGCAGAATACAAGAGTGATATTAAGGGAGTTTCTCTTGAGAATTGGAAATCTTCTGGAAAACCTACTGGCGGTTTTCACAAAAAGAACATGGTTGGAACCCTTGTTTACATGGCACCTGAAATATTAAGAAAGGAGTTACACACAGAAAAGTCAGATGTATACAGTTTTGGGGTATCAATCAAGTAAGAATTTGAAATTTTTTCTTCCATTCATATTTCTTTTTGGCTCAAGGAAAGTTGAATGTTGGTAATATCATTGAATACCTGATGCTGTTATTTATCTATCATAACATGATGCAGTATGCTGTTTATTGTTTATGGTTTCTGAGTTGATTAGCTTGGTTCTCATATTTGAAAATACATTATTAGATTTGAAATTTACCAACATATTTATTCCGTCTTACTTTGGGAAGCAGCGGATAGTCTAGAAAACAGTGAATGGACTATCATTCACTTCTTTTGTTTCTTAATTTTTCAAATGGAGAATATTCATCATTGTTGTCAACGGTGGAAGGTGGTTTATGGCTGATGGCCAAAATTCTGCCATATAAATGCAAAAGTGCAACCTATGGCAGTTGGCATTTCACAAATTGCTTATTGTGGTTAACACAAATCTGCCATGCGATTCATCGTCATGGCTGCTACTCCCTCCAGTCTTGAATATAAACAACAAAAATCATATTTGGTAGTCTCAAATATAAGCAAAATTTGAATAATTCTACCATATTCAATGCTAAAATATCCTTTGATTAATGTAGATTTTACTTTTCAGGAGCTCAATTTATTCTCATGGAACAAGACCCCTTGAGGGGCAATATAGATTATATAATTACTTGTTTTACTACTTTAAGAAAATTACATGAACTCAACTATTTTTCTTAAAGGATGTGAAATATTTTTTGTGCTTATATATGAGACCAGAGGGAGCATTTAACAACAATGATATTCATTTGATTAGAATCTTAAACAAGACATAACTTTTTTTGGAAATTACTATTGCATGTCAACCTAGTTTTTCTTTTTTTTTTTTGTAATGACCAATAAGTTAGTAATTAGTATTGTTAATATTGTTAGTATTTTTGCTGAAGGTAGGGATCGAACCCTTGACCTCCTTATCACTCCACTCCGTAATGCCACCAAGCCAATCTATATCTCCTGCATGTCAATCTAGTTATGCCAGAAGGTGCGGTTTGCTTTATGTATTTGTTTGGATTAACACTTCAACCATTATATGGGTAACCTTTGGTACATAAAGTTGGTAGGAGTAAGGACCTGGTTTATACAGTTTAGGAAACAGATATAACAGGCATTCATTCATATTATCGTATTTGAGAACTGAGCAGTGGTGTAGTTGTTAAAGTGGAAATCATTAAAAGGAAAGTTTTCTTATTTTGTTGCTGTCATTCAATTAACCATTACTTACAGAACTCTATGAATGTTTTGTGAACCCTGCTTATTGTATATTCTTAGAAAGTAGTTTGGTTCTGGTGCATGTTAGGTGCCTCTTCTGTTTATTTATCTTTTGTACATTGGTTTGATTACATCTCATACTTCCATTTTTATAAACATAATATGTTCATCTTTGCTGTTAAATAAAGGACTATTACGGAATTGGTCTTCTCTTCTCTATCAACTCTCTCTCGCTTGAACTTGTAACATAATATGTTCATCTTTGCTGTTAAATAAAGGACTATTACAGAATTGGTCTTCTCTTCTCTATCAACTCTCTCTCGCTTGAATTTGTAACAATAAATATATCGATATAAAACATTTGTTGGATTTGTTGCAGTGAACTCCTTACCGGTGTTGTGCCATATACTGATCTTCGTGCAGAAGCTCAGGTCAGCCTATCTTTTTTGTGAATATGGTAGTTTGAGTTTGTTGCTTGTCTATAAAACATTAAACTTGTTCTATTTATGAGATGAAGTATAATTTTTTTTGGATGTAAAGACTGAAAAACAATTTTTTTCAGTTTTAAATTTTTAATATCTGTCACCTTCCTTAAGGGGACTCGGGCTTGCCAATTTGAATATTCAATTGGCAAGAATCATGGGGATTTCTTTTGTTCCTGGGGGAGAAAGTGGGTGTTTTGTTGAAGAATCAAGGGAAATCAGATTTGATTCTCTTTTATTTTATATTATTTTGTTTATTTTTATTTTATGATTCTGTTAATATTACTATTGTAATTTCTTTTCCTATATAAACAGCTTAGGAATGTAATAAGATATGAAAATATTTTGCCTTTTACTTTCTTCATGTTCCATTGGTGAAATGATTCCGTATGATTGTTCACTTAATAATTAAAGCTATGGGAAAGAATTAATTTCCTAAGAATCAAAATGATGCTCATTGCACTACCACATGACCTTGAGAAGTGTAGGTTGGCTGATTCTGGAGGGTTGAAGCTAGTTTTGTTTCACTTTATTTAATTGGAATTCTAAAGTTTGTTTCTTTTAGATTCTAAAGTTTAGGATATTACTTGTACCTTAGTTTCCTCTTATCCTAGTCATATAAATGGCTGAGAAACATCATGTAAACTGTAGCACTTATTAACAGAGATCAGTAAACAAAGTTCAATGCTGTTTCACTCGTCTTATTAACTTTTATCACGCCTATAACTAAACAATTATTCTCTAGCAGAAGGGAAAGTAAAATTAGGGATAGTAATAAATGACAGTTCTAATTTTTCATAAGTAACTTTTGAACCATTATCAGATTTACATTTGACTTCAGATATCCAACGTTATAAATGTCAATAGTAATTATTCATTTATTCTTACATAACTTTTAAGCCATTATCACAGTAACATTTGGTTTCAAATGAGTTATATCTACATCAAAATATTAAGTTTCTGGTTGGACTGTTAGTATTTTTAATTCACTTGGTTGGAGGTTTGCTTGTTTTGCATTTTGAAGCTTTAGGAAAATATTGTTTGGCTATATCAAAATTCCTTTTCAAAACTGTGACAGTGATATTGATCAATGTTTCGTGATGACAGGCTCATACAGTACTTGAGATGAACTACACTGAGCAACAACTAACAGCAGCCGTTGTTTCTGATGGATTACGACCGGTCCTTGCTAGTGAGGAGTTGGGTATACCATCAAGATTAATATCATTGATAAAAAAGTGTTGGGATGCTAATCCTAAAAGCAGACCTTCCTTTGATGAGATTGTTATGGAACTTGATTTTATTATGGAACACAGGAAGATAAAGAAAGTGGAAGATATGCGTATTAGACCTTGTAACTTTCCTGTTGGCCAACTTGTGGACAAGACTTACCAGGCTTATCAAGAGAGTATTAGCTGGTCTGCTCAAGGTGAACTTTTGGCCAAGAATACCTCTAGTTCAACTGATTCTGGCTTCAGAACATGGTGTGAGTCTTACGAAGAGCCTTTGGCATACCATCCAATACTGTCTTGGGGATCTTATGCTACCTGTGGGAGAAGGGAGGCTATGGAGGACACACATTTCATTTTGCCTCATGTTTGCAATGAAAAGGACGCCTATGCTTTTGGCATCTTTGATGGCCACAGAGGTACATAGTTGTGATATAATAGGACATATATTTTTGTTTTATTCAATATTAAGAAAAAATATATCCCGAGTAGTACTGCAATGTGGAAATAATTATCTTGTTCATTGTAAGACTTTCTTTATGCTATGTTGGGGAATTAACTTAGCAGAAAAACGCAGTTCTCATCATGTTGAAAAGTTGTGGATAATCAAGAAGAATTTGAAATAGTATTCTAACATGTACTACAAATCTCTTTCGATTTTAGTTATATGCACCTCTATCCTACTGCCGAAGATATGAAGAACTTAATTAGTTGTGATCGAATAAAAGAGGCAACTTAGGCATGGCAATTCAGCTTCCTGCTTTTGATTTATTATATTATTGAGAACCCTTTATATCACCTATTTTGTATCCAAATCCAGTGTACCTCCTTTATCAAAAAATTGTTTTCAGTCGATTTAGATAAATGTATTTCACCTAGTGAGCTTTGGTGGTGCTCTTGTGTTTGTGTGAGTGTTATATTATATCTACGAACACGTCCCTAAACAGGATGCATTACTATGTTGTTTTGGGGGGAACATCAAAAGAAAATTTTATGTTATGTTCTCCAATACTCAAATATCACGATAGTGATAGGCTCTTGATTTATACACATTACTAGGTTTTTTGATATTGGTGATTTGGGTTTCTTAGATAGTGTGCTAGAAAGATAAATGACAGAGAGAAACTGGAAATGTTATTTGTAAGAGCTAGGCATGGTTAAGCAAACACTTCCTAGACATACTCTAACACCAAATTGTTGCTATTAGGATCTTGAAAGCTTTTAAGGACAGAGTTAAAACTCGCAATTTGGTAGGGGATTAGATAACTCAATCTAAATAATGGTAATGGATCCCGATGATGTAATAAGGTTATAATGTAACGTTGACAAATATGATTGTTACGCATGACAATAATCTTGATGAGCATTTAATGTAATGTTATATAGCATAATAAGCATGATTGTTGCTTATGCAGGCGCAGCAGCTGCTGAGTTTTCTTCTAGGGCGGTACCAGCAGTTTTGCAAACTTTAGGGTTTACTGGCAGGTATATGCCCCCTTCCTCATCCCCACTATTTCTTTCCCCAATTTCCCTCCTATCAGGGAAGTTAATTATTTAATATTTATTAAGTGCAGTCCTGCTAATGCACTGGTGGAAGCATTCCTTAGGACAGATGCTGCCTTCAGAAAAGAGGTTGATTCGTATCGCAAATCCAACAGATGTATCCAGAAGGATTGGCATCCGGGCTGTACAGCAATTGCTTCTGTTGTAAGTGGGAACAAGCTATTTGTTGCTAACAGTGGTGATTGCCGGGCAATCTTGTGTCGTGCTGGTAATCCCATTGCTCTAAGTAAGGTGAGCCGAAAATTACCATCAAATGTTGGCTAATGTTTAATAATGCAACAGCCTCTTTAATTTGATTCTTAATTTTCTTGACTAATCAAATCTTAACATTATTATTAGGATCATGTTGCAAGCTGTCTTCAAGAGAGAGAGCGTGTCATTCGTGACGGTGGCCAAGTACATTGGCAAGTTGATACCTGGCGAGTTGGTCTTCCTGCGCTTCAGGTTTATTCAAATTGGTTGCTATAGTTTTTATCAGATGTTTGGAAACTCTAGGATATGTTTCTTCAACATGCATTTTATGAAATATGAACCCGAGCTGGGGATTTTCTTGTAGATATCCTTACTTATCTTTTACTATAAAAAGTTTATCAAGAATTTGTGGGCAGTCCAAGTAAAATGTGACTTGTAGTGTATCAAGAATAGTCCTCAAGGCAGTTTGGAGCTTTACTAGTCCTTTTGGGCTTAATTTCTTCCATCGTTGTTAAATCTTGTGGCTTAATACTGGGGATTTTCTTGTAGATATCCTTACTTATCTTTTACTATAAAAAGTTTATCAAGAATTTGTGGGCAGTTCAAGTAAAATGTGACTTGTAGTGTATCAAGAATAGTCCTCAAGGCAGTTTGGAGCTTTACTAGTCCTTTTGGGCTTAATTTCTTCCATCGTTGTTAAATCTTGTGGCTTAATACTGGGGATTTTCTTGTAGATATCCTTACTTATCTTTTACTATAAAAAGTTTATCAAGAATTTGTGGGCAGTTCAAGTAAAATGTGACTTGTAGTGTATCAAGAATAGTCCTCAAGGCAGTTTGGAGCTTTACTAGTCCTTTTGGGCTTAATTTCTTCCATCGTTGTTAAATCTTGTGGCTTAATATGAGTGTTATGCCCCATAAAATTATTAGTGGTTTCATCACATATTAAACTATACAAATTAGTGGCGTTGTCAAATATTGGCCATGACAGATTGCGGTGTCGAATTTTTTGACAATTGCCATGGTCAATTTGTGAAGGATGGTGTTATATGGTGGCTATGCTGGCTTAAAATGATGGATTTTTTGCCATGGTTTGCCATCCGCAATTGATAACACTGCAAGTTAGTTCCTTCCTTTCTGCTCCTATTCGGGTTCTTTCGTTTCATAAACTTGTTTAACGTGAGGTTTCCTTAATTATTCTTCTATCATATTAGAAAGTAACTGGCAGATCCTGGAGGAAAAGGTTATTTTCTGACAGCTTATCTGACAAGTTTCCTAAAGGCAGTGGGAACATAGTACTCTTGTAATCATTCTCATTCAGTAGATAATACAATCACTACCATCTTTTCCTTTCTCGGTCTTAATTCTTCCTTCACTCACAAATGATCATATAATGATGATTTGAGCTTTTACCATTTATTGCTTGCAAGTAAAATTGACTGTTATTTTCACAGGTTACTCGTTCTATCGGCGACGATGATCTGAAGCCGGCTGTAACTGCGGAACCTGAAATAACCGAGAGCACCTTATGTGCAGAGGATGAATTTCTGGTGAGGAGTTTTATGCTACATACTGCTATTTGAATGATGTTTGTTATATTACATTGAATCTTTACATTAGTTGTCATTTCAAGTATTAGGAAAAATGAGTTGACGGAAAATTTACAGATGATAATTCGATTTGTAAAATTGCTGATTATATTTAGCAAAAGCTTCAAAATTTCTAATGGCTCTTGGGAAAGAAGAATGAAGGGCTTTAATAGGATCTACAATAGTTTTATATTTTAAGGGAATGTGTACTTTGTGAAAATATTTTCCGTTTTCATTTTCTAACATATGTGTTCATTTTACCTTGGAGAGAGATTTTTGAAGATAACAATTGTTAGAGAGAAAAGATGAAATGTTAGTTAATGAAAATACATTTAAAAAATGATGAAAATCGTTTTTTGACATCTTCATCATTTTTAAAAATATAAATAATTGTTCACTTCAAAAATTTCTTATCTCTTTATTAACTAAAGTAAAACAAGCATAAACTTAGAAAATGAAAACATGAAATATTTTCAAAAAATAAACTAATCGGTCCCAAATTCACTTTTAATCATGAAATTGCCCCCCTTTAGTTATTTACTTTTTCCTTTTTCCAAAGATTTCTACCCGAAATAGTGAAAACAAATTTTTTTCTTTTTCTTTGCACTATTTTCTGAACATATTTGAAAACAAGAAACAAAGTGAAAACAACATAACAATTTTACTATATTAAAAATAAAAGCAGGAAATGAAAACCGAAAACGTTTTCAAAATGCTTTGAAGTGCCTTTGCTATATTAAATGCATCATCCTCAATCAAATCACCCTGGTGCATCTGATGGTATATTTTGAAACAAATATATTTTCTATTATGATTAGGCTATTAATTAAAAAAATTATTGATTTAGGTAATGGCTAGCGATGGATTGTGGGATATGATGAGCAGTTTGGATGTCATAAATATAATAAAAGACACTGTTAAAGAGCCTAACATGTGCTCAAAGAGGTTGGCTACTGAAGCTGTGGAACGTGGCAGTAAAGATAACGTTACAGTTATTGTTGTTTTTCTACGACCTGTATCCACAGCAGAGAGAATTTATTAGCATAGCATACATTTCTTTTGAATGCTAAGTTCACAAACATGTAATAGATGCTACATTTTTTATGTTCAAAGGTAGCAGTGCACTACTGGTAGGATAAAATAACTTTACTCCGTTGTTTTGAATCATAACTATTCAACTTGCCACATTATATCATATGTTTTTAAATTAAAAGTTATCTAGTGTTTTATTAATGTGGCGACTTATTATTAGTTATAATGTGAAATAGTTTAATGTCCAGTGTATTTCCTTTAAATCCATTTTCTTATTGATCAATTAAATAAATAAAAAGTGTGTCGTTTGACACCTAAGATTATTGGTTTGACTATGCTGCGTAAGTTGTATGATGTATTCTTAAATGTTTTGACTATTTTTATTCATATCTATTTTGGAATATTTATTCTCATTCTTTAATTTTTTGAAATACATAGAAGGTAGGTGAGTTTTTCAAAATAAATAAAAAATTTGAAAAGCTTAAATCATACTTCATGCATGGATGAGTTTCATTTGTAATGGTATATTGTCCAACAAAGATTTAAATTTTAATTGTAACATATGCAGCTGATATTGATTTTTCTAAACTTTGAAAATTAGTTTTCTTTTGAACTTCTAGTTTGTATAAGGATCAGAATGATATAATAATATTTTCAATAATTATTTTCGGTCGCTTATTCTCTCCTCTTAATATTAGATATACTAATTCATCAAATGATAGTTAACAAGCTCGTTTGTAAACAAATTTCCAGTTTTTTGACTTAATATACTCTATTACAAATGGTGATTTCATATTAAATATGTATTGATCTAAAACATAGTTCAAGTTCATTTTTGTGTATAATTATATGCTTCAAAATGTTCAATATCAAATCCAATTCATTCACTAATTTCCAATACATATATGGCCTTGTAGTGAATACTCTCTTGTTCTATCATTCTCCCTTCTCTCTATTTTTTAAAATTATTTTTTATTTGTTGTTTTGAAAACTAAAAAAGTAACACAGGTTAGAGAATGTTTTTCTTTTTAATTTTTTTCGAAAAAGTAGCATTTTCATTAATGACAATAACGTAATATTGTATAACTTCGAATGAGAAACACATTCAGCATCACTCATCTGCTAATTGAAAACATTCCTGAAAAAAAACACGTTCTCATACTAATGTTGCATTGTTAATCGCCATTTTGTTCTAGCTGGTACACTATTACTTTCAACATTATTTTTTTATTATATTTTAATTCAATATTATGCTTTCTTTACATTTAAATTGTTGTTCACAAAAGTAATACTTTAAATGATTGTATTTTTATTTTATCTAAATTACTCCACGTTACTTAAGTCAACCATTTTTGTTAATTTTTACCAAAAATAATTAAGTTTTGAACATGTATTATCTCACTCATCTTCAAATCCAAAAATTTATAATTTATTTTGATCTAAAAGCTAAGAAAAAAATTAATTCAAATCTATTACCTTCAAACTCATAACCTTTTAAATCCATAACTTACAAATTCAAATTCATAAGTTTTTAAAATCATAAAAAATGAAAAATCCTCAAACTCATTTTTTTTTACTGTCCATTTTTATACTTCCACCATTGTCAATGCAAAAAAAATAAAAATAAAGATATTGTTATGAATGGAACAAATGGCTTTGATTGGTAGATAGATTGATCAAATCTGATTAAATTGAATAATAGTTGTGAATGGTGAAGCTGTGAAATCCAGCAATGTGAGAGGGATGAGTGGAGTTGTGGTAGATCTAAATCTTAACTGGATTTGAGTTTGAAGGTTATAACTTTGAATTTGAGTTTGAATTTGGAAGTTATGACGTTGAATAGTTGAGTTCATTATTGAAGGAGATTTATGTTTCTGAAATTAATTTTTTTATTATATGATTAAATTAATTGATATTGACTTATTTCTTTCTTTTTAACATTATTTTTGTTAGGAGTTGAAATATTACTTAATTCACTGTATAGATCTGCACAAGATGCATGAGATGAGGAAGATGAGTGAGATGAAGGCTATAGAAAGAAGAATGAGTCTGAAGATTTTTCAATTTTCATTTTTTTTAATTTAAAATGTTGGATTTGAATTTATAAGTTATGCATTTAAATCATAGATTTGATTTGATGAATTTTTATTAGGTTTATAGATTGAAGGAGACCCTACATTTATGGGTTTATAAGTTTGTGAGATAAAGAAGATAACACATATACATATACAAAGCATGGTTAATAGATCAAAACGAAACAAAAAAATAATTAGGGTACTAAAGTAAAATCAAAAAATAAGTTAAAGAACTAAAAAAAAAATTAATTATTTATTTTTCAAAAGAGTTTTACAGTGACATTTAACGAATATATGTTATTATTATTTGTTTTTTATTTCCCTATTTATTTTTAGATTGAGTAGATGTATTCTTATAAATAAGATTAATAGTCTTTTGTATGAAACTATTTACAAGTGAGTATAAAAAAATATAATTATAATAGTTGAGGATGAAAATAAGGTAAACCGAGTTAGACTCGACAAGACTCAAGTTGGATTTTATAAAAAACTCAAGAACTATAAGCTCGGAATATTATCTTTCATGAGCTTAATTTTTAGGACTCGCCTTTTTAAAGTATGATATGACATATTAATCTACTCAAAAGTATATTTAATATTAACGTCTTAAAATAAGAAATTTAAGAGATTGTTTACTTTGTGAAAACATTTCCTATTTTTATTTTCCTAAAATTTGAGTTAATTTTACTCGTTATAAAGGATGTAAGAGACAATTGATGTGAGAAATTGTCTACATTTATAGAAACTATGAAAATGTCAAAAAATCGTTTTCATTGTTTTTAGAAATACATCTTCATTAACTAACATATTAAGAAATGACTATAAATGAAAGAGAAAAACTCTGGATTACAGAGTCATTTCTCTTGGAAACTAGAGAGTTAAGACAAAAAGTAATACTAATTTTACACAAATAAGTGTCTTTTTTGCTTATTTCGCACATATTAAAAATTTACTATAAATCACATAGAGAATACTAATTTGATAAAATTATCCTTATTAAAATTGGTGTCTTCTTCTTACCTCCTTAGTCACAACCACCATATGACCACCACAGTGGGCCTCGTGTGAAACCGAGACAATATATGTGATCCTTGTGATCTTCTCTTTTATTCCCAACTCAAATCACAACTTGAAATGTCATATTGTTCTTCGTCAAAAATCACACCACCTCTTTTATATTGAGATTCCGACCACTAGCTACCACAAACATCACCATAAAAAACTTAGACCATATTTGGACTCTTTGCAATACCTTCTTCCATTACCTATGCATGAAATCACCAACTGTTGCACTTTATAAAATGGGTTTTCACCATTATTGCGACTATTTTTTTTTAATTCCGACCAACACATTCATCATCTTGAAAAATTGATATGGTTTATGGAATGGAATCCTTGCATCGAAACCTTTGAAAAGCACTATACTTTTGCATGCAACTGCGAAGATGACGTTGAACCCTATCGGAGGTTTGACGCGTCAATGAGACTTTTTATGACATTTTATTTTGCATTGTTTTTTACTCGACTTTTAATCCTAAAATTATCATTAATTATTTAACACTAATTTCTAAGCTTTGCGTAATTTGACCAATCACGTTTCGTCAACTCTACAAACCAACGATTGAGTTTGAGACCGTTCTTTGCTCTCTATCAAACTGTTGTTGTTGCGGAAATTTCTTTTGATTATTGTGGCATGCACAAACGTCAATCTAAGGTAAGGAGTGAGAGCCGGTTCGATTTCATGAGTATAATATAAGGTGGGATAAGTGAGAATGCTGCAATTCCCAAAGATTCGTTTAGGGATTACCACGTACAATCAAACCTTATTAAGTAATAATTAATTAAGAATATATGAATGGTAGTAGTGAGAACTAAAATATGATTTAGAAACCTATAGAATTATTGTGAAATAATTTATGTCAAGATTGCATGATATTTGATTTTTGTGAAATTCTATGCTAATTGTTATTGTATGAATGATGTGTATGTGAATGTTCTTGTTTACTTGAATGCACTACTTGTTTGATTTCCTATTATATGATTGACATAACTTGATTGTTCATTGTGATTGGTGTGCACAAAATGTTGAGACTTGACTGAGATTTACTGATATATATATATATATACACACACACAGAGAGAGAGAGAGATATAAATTATGATGAATATAGGGAGGATTTCACAAGCCTAATGATTTCGGGGAAGTACAACTAAATGAGCATAATTGTGGAGGGATACGGTCGAATAGTAAGGTAAGACTAATATACCTTAAAGGTATATTTGGTGGGAATTCCTATTGTGAAACATATGAGTACCTCGATCATCGCGTATAAGTGTTTCAGGTTAAGTTGAGGAGATCTATGAAGACATGAAAATTCATGAATTGTCCTTCCACTCGTGTGATTACATAGTATCAAGTATTCTAACCAAGTACTCCAAAATAGAATGATACCAGATGAGGAAATAGTATAGAGTATAGGATCATGCATAACATTGTACCTTTTGTGACTGTTTTGTTTTGATTGAATTGGATTAACTTACGAAATTATGTTCTTGAAGATTTTGAATTCTATGTTGTGATGATATTGTACCAATTGGATTACTTGTTTATTCTTCTCACTTATCTTATACTATTACATGATTTCGAAGTTCACCATGTGTTGCTTGTGTTTGGCACTTGCGAGAACGCAATTATTACAAGTTGTTAGTTTGTGATACGTGCTCTGATAGGTGATATCGAGTGGGAGTCACTTATTGTTTTTTTATGGAGTCCTAAGTTGAATTACTATTTTGTAAAATTATTTTCAATCAATTATTATTCAATACTTTATTATCATTATCATCTTTTTGACGAAAGTTTGTCATGTATGAGTTTTGTGAATGATTTAATATCCAAGAATGATAAACTTTGGTTGCTTTGATTCCAAGAGATTTATTTTAAATGAAGATTTTTATGTAAGCATTTTGCATGAGTGTAAATATGGTGTCCTAACCCTTGAAAAGAAATTATGATACTCTATTTGAAACTGTTGCATATTTAAAGATTAGTGTATTTATTTTATATTTCAAATTGGGGTTTAGGTAGTCACAAAGCAGAGTAGAAATTGGCTTACAATCTTGCATATTGAAGAGCTACCAAACCTTCGTTAGATAATTCTTTTAAGAGAGACATATCTTCCTATCTTTTCTGTCTCGGTGAATTTGCATTCCTAAAATGCTGTTTGTTGGTCCTAATTTTTTCGTATCGAATTCCCTAGCCAATTGTGCCTTGATTTATTGGAACCGATCTTTTTTGGGGCCTACAACCAACATGTCGTCAACATACAACAAAAAAATGATCAAAATATTATCATCAAACCTTTTGTGGTACATACACTGGTCTGAACTCAGTCTGTTGTATTCAAGACTAATTATAAAAGAATTAAATCTCTTATACCAATATATGGCCTCCTTCTTAAGACCATACAGAGATTTGGTCAACTTGCAAAAGGTTTTTTCCTTGTTATATAAACTTTTTTGGTTGGAGCATATAAATTTCTTCTTGAAGCTCTCCTTGAAAATAAAAAAAGTCTTTACATCTAGTTGTTCAAAATGTACATAAAATGTAGCACAACTCTTGTTTTTCTTGTATACCCATTTGTTTCCAATGACTTTTCAACCATTTGGAAGTTCTATAGTTTCCCAAGTCTTGTTTCTATGTAATGCGTTGTTGTAATCCATTGAGAAGCATCTAAACAGTTCAAGGCCTCTTGAAAGGTTGATGGTTCTTCTTCTTCTTCTTCAATTAGAAGACAATATGCATAATGGTTTTTCATAACATAGTATTAGTTGGAACCAAGTTGATTTAAAGAAATATGTCCCTTACTTTTTTTGATGATAACAAAACTGTTTATGGAACAATTTAATGCACTAACATTTTTATTAAGTGTGCATGTCTGAGATCAAGGGTTATATTAATAGATTCTTATTGTATCATCTGATAACTGGACAAAGATGTAATACAACTTCGCCTCATCTTTGTTTCCAAAGATGTAAATAGACATCCTAATAGATTCTTATTGTTTCCAAATATTACGGATCCTACATCTTGTTTGATAAATGACATGGAGCAATCCTTGTTACCCGTCATATGCCTTGAACAACCACTTTTTATAATTTCCTCTTTTTAAAATTCATGTTTAAAAATTAAAAGTTTAACTCAAGATTGATCTTGGTTTTAAACGAAGATTGATCTTGGTTAGTGTAAAACAGCAATATCAAATATAAAAACTTATGTAAAGCATATAATAAATAGAGATAGAGATAGAGAGATCACACAAGCATATATTCTGGTTCACCCAAACACGGGTTACGTCTAGTCCTCACAAATGTGAGATTTTCCACTAAGTTCCTAAAGCAAGATCGTTCTTGGTTTTCACAGATCAATCTTGATCTTTACATAGTTTCTACTTTTCTACCTATAAAGGATTTTCACAGGTTTACCTTACACTATTTCAGAAAGGATTTTGCAAGCTACCTTTTAAAACATAAAAGGATTTTTTACACACTACTCAAGCTATGTTATTAAAAATAGCCTTAAGCTGTAAAGTAATGATTTTGAGAGTATTAGAATCTGATTATTGCTCAACTCTTGTTTGAGAAATAGATTCTATATTTTGAACTCAGTTATTACTGATTCTAACACAACACAAAGAAGAAAACTACAAGCGTGAGAATGATTCTGACAAGCTTGAGTATGATTGAATGAATTATGCTTTTCTTGGCATTTTTTGTTGTGTATTGTTCTTCATCTTGAAGTTGTATTTATAGGCTTCAAGAGAGCTTAGGACAACTCATTTATCCGTTGAAATAAGGCCAGCTATCATGGATAAGATCAAACAAAAAGCAAGAGTGTTCAAGATGAAATCAGGAACATTCTTGACATCCAAGATCGATCTTCGAATTTGGAGATGAGCTGATTTGTACTTTGTGGTTCTGTTAGTTGTCTGAGATGTTTTCTGTCTTTAAGTCAAGTGTGCAGGTTTTGATCGAAAGTATAACTTCAGCGTACTTTACAGCCTGTAAATTTGTACTTGCATTTGCCTCAATTGAAGAATGGTCTTGCTTTGTACTTTTCATGAAGCATGTATTTGATCCTTCGAATTCTGGAAGAATGCTGACATAGATTGATCCTTTCTTATTCTTGATGAAGGTATGAGATGAATTAAAGCTTCCCGGATCCAATCTTTCACAAAGAAAACTGATCATTCTTGTTTAAGACATGTGTAGAGAACGCTCTTCATTTTCCAGAAATATCTCAAGAACGATCTTGGTTTTAGTATGTTAGGAAGGATCTTCGTTTTACTGAAGTATGTCGAGAACGATCTTGGTTTAATTGTTTTTGCTTTCTTGATTTTAATGAGATCTGCTTTGAAATACTTGGTACCTAACTTGTTTTGACACACTCAAATGCACATGTTAAATACTAAAACACTTAGAATAATAATTAGAATTTTTAATTAACCTTTTGTTTAATTATCATCAAAACATTAATTTAAGATTTTGTCTTAACAAAATTGTCTCTGACAAATTCAACATGTATTTTGTATCGTCTACCTCTGATGATTTCAACATTTATTTTGTATCGTCTGTCTATGATGAATTCAACATGTGTTATGTATCATCTGCCTCTGAAGTATTCAATAAATGTATGTTCGTCTACCTTTGATAAGCTTGACAAGCAAGTAATTGCATCTGCCTCTGATAATCACACCAAGCGTCTGATTGTCTGACTTTGAGTTATTATGTATCCTCTGCAAAAGTCGACGCTCTGAAAAAGTGAATGCTTTAAAACAAAATCAACATTCCAAAGAAGACAAAGCAATTGCACATCCTCTAATGAAACATCCTGAATTTGCTACTTGTATGAAGATGTTAAGACATGTTATAACCATCGTATCCTCTACTTCCCAACTATTTTAAACAAGATACGTTGAATCATTACAATATCAGTTTTTGGAAAGTTTCTATGGCAAATCAATCCCACAAAGATTTGATACGAAACTTCATGAATTATGTTAATTTCTTGCAATCAGGACAACTGTTAGAAACCCTAATCATTCACTACAAAAGACATGATTCCCTTAATCAAGAAATATACAAGCAATAAGCACATATGCACTTTTGATCAATATCATTCAGTTCGACGTTAAGGCTAAGAGAATCTCATAAGCAACAAATTTTTAAACATTAGATTTAAATATGTTTTTGGTCCCTGAAAATATAACAGTTTTTAGTTTTAGTCCCTGTAAAATTTTTTGTTTGGATTTCATCCCTGTAATATCAGAAAAATTTATTTTTGGTCCTTAACGTTAAGTGGACAATACAAAAACATTAATTGACAAATGAAAACGTTGACCAAATGTTTAAATATATTTTTGGTCCCTGTAAATACAACAGTTTTCAGTTTTAGTTCCTAAAAAACATTTCTCTGGATTTCATCCCTACAATATCCAAAAAAATTATCTTTGGTCTTTAACGTTAAAATGGATGTTACAAAAACATGAGCCGACAAATAGAAGAAAACATGGACGAATCGTAACACTCCAATGAGAATATTAATTTAAATATCAGAATAATTTGTATACTTATTTTTATTTGTTATTTTAAATATTGTTTCGTTTAAATAAATAAGAATAATTATTTAAATTTGTTTAGAATAATTTGTTAAGACTATTTATTTTATTAGAAAATAAGTATACAAATTTAAATAATTATTATAAACAAATTTAACCAAAAAATATTTAAATAACAAATAAAAGTTATTTGTATACTTATTTCTAATAAAATAAGTATACAAACTCCAATGGAATACAAATTTAAATAATTATTTAACCAAAACAATATTTAAATAACAAATAATAATGATTTGTATAGTTATTTCTAATAAAATATGTATACAAACTTCAATGGGAATATAAATTTAAATAGTTATTCCAAACAAATTTAATCGAGACAATATTTAAATAACAAATAAAAATAATTTGTAAACTTATTTCTAATAAAATAAGTATACAAACTCCAATAAGAATACAATTTTAAATAATTATTTTAAATACATTTAACCAAAATAATATTTAAATAACAAATAAAAATAATTTATATACTTATTTCTAATAAAATAAGTATGCAAACTCCAAGGGAAATACAAATTTAAATAATTAATTCAAACAAATTTAATCGAAACAATATTTAAATAACAAAAAAAAAATAAGTATACAAATTATTCTAATATTTAAATTAATATTCTCATTGGAGTGCTACGATTGGTCCACGTTTTCTTCTATTTATCGGCTCACGTTTTTGTAACGTCCATTTGACGTTAATGACCAAAAATAAAAGTTTTAGATATTACAGGGATGAAATCCAAACAAATATTTTTTTATGGATTAAAACTGAAAACTGTTATATTTATAGGGACTAAAAATATATTTAAATGTTTGGTTCATGTTTCTCTTTGTCAATTAACGTTTTTGTAATGTTCACTTGACGTTAAGGACCAAAAATAATTTTTTCTGATATTACAGGGATGAAATTCAAACAAAAAATTTTACAGGGACTAAAACTAAAAACTGTCATATTTCAGAGACCAAATATATTTAAACCTAAACACTATATGTGAGAGCTAATATATGCAGAAAAAACTCAAAACCCTGTTGCTTGTAACCTATCCCAATTGTGGCTGCTTTCCTCATCAACTTGATGATACTAAGCTAGAAGGTTGAGAAGATTGACCATAATCAGTCTAACTAATATGTGTTCAAATGTAAGTCCAATTTGGCTAATCATGTTGTATTTAGCATAACTCTTGTTCTATATAGGAGAGTTATATTCATTCGTTTTGCTACACCATTTGGCTTAAATGTGTGTGCAACAATGAATTTTCTTACAATACCCTCGTTTTTACAAAACGTCAGAAATTGTCCATCTACGTATTCTCCTCCATTGTTTCTTCTGAAACACTTAATTTTCTTCCCAATTTCAAGCTCTACTTGTGCAATTGAATTCCTTGAACATTAGAAATACATCAGGCATCTTCTTGATTGGGTATACCCACAATCTTCTAGAATAATCATAAATGAATGGGACAATATTTTTCTCCTACCATAGATATTTCTGGTGACGCCCACACATCAGAATGAATCAAGTCTAGTATGTGTTTGCTTTTAGTAGTTACTCTAGCAAACTTCAATTTATGTTGCTTGCTTATCACACACTGCTCGCAGAATGGTAAATCTACCATCTTGAGCCCGTGAAGGAGAATGTGTTTTGCAAAGACTTTTAAACCATGTATTTCTTAGATAATATTATTATATATTAGTAGTAAGGGTATTTTAGATATTTTCTATTTTCCTCTATATATACTCATTGTAACCCTATTAACTTTAGTTTGGTTCATTATATGTTATGAAACCCTAGAGTGGTTGTTTCTCTTCTTCCTCTTTCTTCCTCTTTTCATTGTTAACATGGTATCAAAGAGCTTTGGTTAATTTTGGGATCTACCGTAGAGAAGAGGGAGACTATTTTGATAGGAAAGACAACCACCAAAAGAGAAAAGAGAAGAGTAACCCTATTCCCGATTTTGTTAAATCAGTCTCAGAAAAACATCGATTGCGCATTCGTTAACCGTTGGATCGGAGTGATTTTTGGACAGCAGGTTCGCAATATTTAGGTCTTCGTCTTCAACGGTCGGATCGACGAAACGACATATGGAGAGAGAGAAATCGTGCTCGCACAGCACCAGGTTATCCCTAATTTACTTTGTCTCAGTGATTGTGTTGGTCGTATTTTCCTGTCATTATTTGTTATGGCTGGTGTTAAGGATGATTCTCTTCAAGCTGTTAGTGTTCACCTCAATGGACAAAATTACTCTTATTGGAGTTATGTGATGAAAAAAATTTTGATTGGAAAAGATATGTGGGGTTTTGTTGATGGAACTTCTGTTAAGCCTACAGATAAAAAGAATGAAACTCAATATGCAAAAGATCTGAAAACATGGAATGTTAGTAATTCAAAAATTATTACTTGGATTAATAATTCTGTTGAGTTGTCTATAGGAGTACAACTAGCAAAATATGATACTGCTAAAGAGATTTAGGATCACTTGAAACGTTTGTATGTTCAGTCTAACTTTGCAAAACGTTATCAGTTGGAAAGTGATATTAGATCCCTTAAGCAGAGCAGTATGACCATTCAGGAATTCTATTCGGCAATGACTAATTTGTGGGATCAATTGGCTCTTATGGAATCACCTGAGTTGAAAGCTGTCAAAGCATACATTGATCAAATAGAGGAGCAACGTCTGGTTTGGTTTCTAATGGCTCTTCGTGATGATTTTGAGGGCCTTCGTGGGGGTATTTTGCATCGTTCCCCCCATCCTAATGTTGAATCAGTAATTAGTGAATTGTTGGCAGAAGAAATCAGACTTAAGACTCATTATGGCGTGTTAGATAAGGAAATTCTCTCAACTCCTCCATCTGTTTTTGTTGCTCCTGTTCAAAAAAAAACATCTCAAGGAAGAGTTGGGCTTGGTAATGATGAATGTGTATTCTGCAAAGAAAAAGGTCATTGGAAAACATGTTGTCCGAAATTGGGGAGAGCACATAAGAAGAATTTTAGGGGGCCATCGTCCAATGTTGTTGTTTCTGCTCCTCCTACCATTGGCTCTAGTTCTGGTTCTGTATACTCATTTGAGACTGCTTCCCAAATATCTGATATTGCAGAACAGCTTCAAAGACTTCTTGCCACTAAATCACATGCCATATCTGCCACCTTTTCTAAAGGTTTGAACTCCTCTGGTATGTCAGGTATATCTCCTTCCATATGGATTCTTGATTCTGGAGCATCTCATCATATGACATACGATGATAAATCTTTTGTGTCTGTGAAACCTGTCTCGTCTGTGTCGGTTATGACTGCTGATGGCCCTCCTATGCCACTAGCAGGCATTGGTTCTGTCTCCACACCTAACTTGTCTCTTTCTAATGTTTATTATATTCCTAATCTTACTTTGAGTCTTGCTTCTGTTAGTCAAATATGTGATTTCGGTTACTCGGTTATGTTTTCTTCCACTTCTTGTTGTGTGCAGGATCCACATTCCGGGAGGCTGATTGGGACAGGCCATAGATAGGGGGGACTTTACGTTTTGGATGACCTACGCCTCTCAGATACTGCAGCCTCAACAACTACTGATGACTTATTATCTAGTTTTCGCTTGAATTCCTTATCTTCTAGTTTTTATTTATGGCATTCTCGCCTTGGACATGTTTCTGCTTCTAGATTAAAATATTTGGCTTCTACTAGAGCCTTAGGAAAGTTACAACCCTGTGATATCTCAGATTGTTGTGGTTGTAAACTTGCTAAATTTCCAGCTTTACCGTTTAGTAAAAGTGTTTCCGTTTCATATGCGCCTTTTGATTTAGTTCACTCTGATGTTTGGGGTCCATCACCGGTTCTCACCAAAGGTGGATCTAGATATTATGTTTCGTTTATTGATGATTACACTCATTATTGTTGGGTTTATCTTATGAAAAATCGGTCTGAATTTTTTGACATTTATCATATATTTCGTGCAATGGTCAAAACTCAACATAATTCTGTTATAAAGTGTTTTCGTTGTGATTTAGGTGGTGAATATACCTCTAATAAATTTTCTGAATTACTTGCTTATGATGGCACCCGCCACCAAACATCTTGTACTGATACTCCTCAACAAAATGGAGTTGCTGAAAGGAAACATCGTCACATTATAGAGACTGCTCGTTCCATTTTGTTGTCCGCTTTAGTTCCTAGTGAGTTTTGGGGAGAAACAGTTCTTACTGCTGTTCATGCTATTAATAGAATTTCATCCTCTATCATATCAGGTTTGTCTCCCTTTGAAAAATTGTATGCTTCTACCCTTGATTACTATTCTTTGAAAGCCTCACGTAGAGCGCAGTAAGTTGTCTTCTCGTTCAGCCATGTGTGTTTTTCTTGGTTATGGGGATGGTCAAACGGGTTATCGTTGTTATGATCCTCATGCAAGAAAACTTTATGTATCTCGTAATGTTGTTTTTCTTGAGCACATCCCTTTTTACTATGTTTCCTCTGATTCTCAAATTACTAAAAGTTCTGAACTAACTCATATTGATCCGTTTGGTCTTAATGATAGCGCTTCTAGTGATTGTAATGTTGAGAATTACAGGACAAATACTACTACTCCACATGATGACATCCCTCTTGTCCTACCGGCTGTCCAACCAGCTCCTGCGATTGTTGATCCTCCTCGTTACCTTTCTCGTCAACGTAAGTCTACTCAGTTACCTGATTTTGTCTATTCAACTTACTCGGCTTCGTTTGCTTCTTTCTTAACCTCTATTCACAGTTTGTCTGAGCCCTCTTCCTATAAAGAGGCTGTTCTTGATCCTCTTTGGCAGCAGGCTATGGCAGAAGAACTATCTGCATTGCACAAAACCAACACTTGGGAATTAGTACCTCTTCCTCCTGGAAAACGTGCTATTGGGTCTCGTTGGGTATACAAGATCAAAACTAAGTCTGATGGGTCAGTTGAGCGCTACAAAGCACGTCTTGTTGCTAAGGGTTTCTCTCAACAATATGGTATGGATTATGAAGAAACTTTTGCTCCTGTAGCCAAGATGACCACTATTCGTACTCTTATTGCAGTTGCATCTATTCGTCAATGGCATATTTCCCAAATGGATGTCAAAAATGCCTTTTTAAATGGTGAGCTTCATGAAGAAGTCTATATGGTCCCTCCACAAGGAGTTTCTCATGATCCAGGGGAAGTATGTAAGTTAAAAAAGGCTCTATATGGTCTTAAACAAGCTCCTCGAGCTTGGTTTGAGAAATTCTCTACTGTGATCACTTCTCTTGGTTTTCGCTCTAGTGAACATGATTCTGCATTGTTTATAAGGTCCACCACTTATGGTCGCATTATACTTTCTCTATATGTTGATGATATGATTATTACAGGTGATGATGTTAGTGGAATCAATGAGTTAAAATTGCAGTTAGCAAAACAGTTTGAGATGAAGGACTTTGGAACTCTTCGTTATTTCTTGGGGATTGAAGTTGCATACTCTCCTAGAGGCTACCTTCTTTCTCAACCCAAGTACATTGCCAACATTCTTGATCAGGCTCGTCTTTCTGATACTAGAGCAGCAAATACTCCTCTTGAGTTGAATGTAAAATATGCTCCCTTGGATGGTGTTCCTTTACCAGATTCCACTTTGTATCGTACTTTGGTTGGCAGCTTAGTGTATCTTACGATTACCAGACCTGACATTGCTTATGCTGTTCATGTTGTTAGTCAGTTTGTTGTCTCTCCCACTATAGTACATTGGGCAACAGTTCTTCGGATTCTTCGTTATCTTCGAGGAACTCAACTTCAAAGTCTTCTCTTTCCATCGTCATCCTCATTGGAGTTACGAGCTTATTCTGATGCTGATTGGGCTGGTGATACCACTGATCGTAAACCTACCACAAGATTTTGTATCTTTCTTGGAGACTCTCTTATTTCTTGGAAGAGTAAGAAACAAGACATTGTCTCTCGCTCTTCTACAAAAACTGAGTATCGTGCTATGGCATCCACTACCGCTGAAATAATTTGGTTGTGTTGGCTTTTGTCTGATATGGGTATCTCTCTTTCTGAGCCAACTTCGATGCACTGCGATAACAAGAGTGCTATTCAAATTGCTCACAACTCGGTCTTTCATGAACGCACCAAACACATTGAGATTGATTGTCATCTTACTCGTCATCATCTTCAGCATGGAACTATTACTCTATCATTTGTCTCTTCTTCTTTACAGATTGTTGATTTGTTCACAAAGATGCATTCCATTAAACGTTTCCGTTTTTTAGTTGACAAACTCTCGATGCTCCATGTTAATGCATCGTGAGTTTGAGGGGAGATATTAGATAATATTATTATATATTAGTAGTAAGGGTATTTTAGATATTTTCTATTTTCCTCTATATATACTCATTGTAACCCTATTAACTTTAGTTTGGTTCATTATATGTTATGAAACCCTAGAGTGGTTGTTTCTCTTCTTCCTCTTTCTTCCTCTTTTCATTGTTAACAGTATTGACATATGGCATAATTTGAGATTCCACATCATTGTCGTTTCTTCTTGACTTCTTGTTGCAACTAATGCATCTGCCTCTTGCAACGTATCTCCTAGAAGCATTTATAGATTACTTGTGATATTTTTCGCTTTATCACCACAAAATTTCCTTTAACAAAATTTCCTTTAACACTTTTCAAGATTCCACTTCCAGTGTGTATCTTGCACCCGAGGTCATCCAATTGCACAATGGACAATAAGTTCTTTTTCAACCCCTTTACATGAAGTACTTCTTGTATTTGACAAACAGTACCATCGTGCATCTTAAATTTGACAGTAGTGACTCCAGCAATTTCCAAGGCATGGTCATTTCTCATGTACACCGATCCTTCCAAGATAGACTCATAAGTAAACAAATCAATCTCACTTTGAGGTGATGTTCCATATCGCACACAAATTCATTATCCAAAAATAATTGAGTCGTCTTCCTCCTTTAGAATTAGTTGTAGCTTCACTATACATGATTTCTGTATCATCTAAGGTACTTGAAACACATCATTGAGATGTTGAAGCTTCATAAGTCTTCTCTCCATTTTTCTTATTATTCTAACATTTCTTCTTTAAATGCCCTATCATGCCATAATTGTAGCATTTGAGATTCTTTCTACTTCGAGATTTTTTACTCCCAAGATTTTGACTCCCATGCGACGTTCTGAGGGTGCTTGAAAACACAAGGGGAGTTGAATTGTGTTTTCCGTTTAAGAAAGCTACTTATATTTACTTACAAAAAATATTCTTTATCAAAACATTTAATTTACTTTTAAAAGAGATTTAGACATAGTATTTTGCATCATAAAGAACTACAAAATAGAGGAGGATAAAAGAGATACAAATATTTATACTAGATCACAACAAATATGTTGCTACATTTAGTCTTTCCTTTACAGAGAGATTTTCCTTACACTACGCGAAAAAACGGCTTTTACAGCGCTTTTTTTAAGCCATTTACAGCGCTTTTTCAAAAAAATAAGCGCTGTGGAAACCAGCGCTGTAAATGATACAACAACGCTTTTATAAAAGCGCTATAAAACATGTAAATACAACGCGCGCTTGTTATGCACATTTTACAGCGCTTCTTCACAAAAAGCGTTGTAATATGCACCCCGTCATATGAGTTATGGGTGTGCATATTACAGCGCTTTCTCACAAAAGCGCTGTAATATGCCCACCCATAATTTCATATATGGGTGTACATATTACAGCGCTTTCTCGAAAAAGCGTTGTAATATGCCCACCCATAATTTCATATATGGGTGTGCATATTACAGCGCTTTCTCGAAAAAGCGCTGTAATATGCCCACCCATAATTTCATTATGGGTGTGCATATTACAGCGCTTTCTCGAAAAAGCGCTGTAATATGCACCCCGTCATATGAGTTATGGGTGTGCATATTACAGCGCTTTCTCGAAAAAGCGCTGTAATATGCACCCCGTCATATGAGTTATGGGTGT
>NC_021163.2:37126422-37184198 GCF_000331145.2 Cicer arietinum | reverse complement strand
ATAACAGATCATGTGTAAAAAATATCTTAGACAACGTAGATGGCCGCACAGTACGTAGAGGATATTAGGGTTCGCAACGTATATAATTATTTGAAAGATGTATTTTACAGCGCTTGTGAAAAACGCGCTGTAATAGGTAGTTAAATTCAATGAAAGCGCATGTGTTTTACAGCGCTTGTGAAAAAAGCGCTGTAATAGGTAGTTAAATTCAATGAAAGCGCATGTGTTTTACAGCGCTTGTGAAAAAAGCGCTGTAATAGGTAGTTAAATTCAATGAAAGCGCATGTGTTTTACAGCGCTTGTGAAAAAAGCGCTGTAATAGGTAGTTAAATTCAATGAAAGCGCATGTGTTTTACAGCGCTTGTGAAAAAAGCGCTATAATAGGTAGTTAAATTCAATGAAAGCGCATGTGTTTTACAGCGCTTGTGAAAAACGCGCTGTAATAGGTAGTTAAATTCAATGAAAGCGCATGTGTTTTACAGCGCTTGTGAAAAAAGCGTTGTAATAAGTAGTTAAATTCAATGAAAGCGCATGTGTTTTACAGCGCTTGTGAAAAAAGCGCTGTAACTGATTCGCGAAAGCGCTTCCGTTTACAGCGCTTTTTTGACAAGCGCTGTAAAATCCTTATAACGTGATGCGCAAACGTTATATGACCTACTACAGCGCTTGTTTTACAGCGCTTTACATAAAAAGCGCTGTAATAGGTTCCGTTATTTTTAAAATATAATTACAACAGCGCTTGTGTTTAGAAAGCGCTGTAAAATGGTCGCTGTTAAATGTCATTTCTGGCGTAGTGTTAGTACATACGATGACTTAATTCACAATTTTCATAAATAGCATACGAGTATTATATACTCTAGAACTTGATTACTATTATGATTACTATTAAAACTTAATTTTAATTACTATTAAATCTTGATTTTGATATTAGATTTTGGTTATGAAGTATGATTACCCTTTTATTTGTGTATTTTTCTTTTTGTTGCTATTTTTTAGTACTTTGTCTAGGATATTTTATTTTTATATCATTTTTATTTAAAACTCTCTATTATATCGTACATTGAAATTTATATACGAAAATGCCTTACTTTTTTTACCTTCAAGAGATCACATCTCTTTTCTATAGTAGGAGGTCGCATCCACGAAATTAGGAATGGAAATAGGCTAGATCATCCGTTAGGGGCCTAAGGTCTGACCTACTTATGGAATGGTCTGACCTATTTAATAAAAATGCTAGACTCAGACTATTTTTAAAGTCTATTTATTTAAATAGGTCAGACTCATGCTTATAAAAAAACCTATTATGCCTAACACGTCAGCCTATATATATTTTATTATTTATTAATGTTATTTTTTCTTATTATTTATTAATAATATTATTTCCTATTTTAAAATTTATCAATTAGGAAATCACTCAGTAGTCGTTCCATATTCAGTAGTCAATATTCGATAGTCATTCCATATTCGGTAGACGTTCAATTAGGAAATCACTCAGTAGTCTTTTCATAGTTATTCGAGAGGTAATAATGGGTGTGCTTGTTTCAGAAGAAAAAAAAATTATTCTTTGAAATCAAAAATCATTTTTTTGGGTTTAAACGGTGTTTGTTTCAGATTTTAAAAAAATTATTTTGTTAGAAAATTATTTTTTGTTTAATATATATAGATATGTACATTGGTAATGGTATGTGGAGAGCATCATGTGGTATGCGTAGAGCATTTTTTTTTTTTTAAAAAGATTGTTGTAGTGCAGACTTGTTAGTTATTATTTTATTAGATTTGATTATAATTTTATTAGTTTTCCTGTTATATAAAGGCGTAGTTTAGCCTATTTATAAAAATGAAAAATATAACATTTAAATATTTTAATATTAATAAGGTTTTTAAACATGCTTTCAAGTCAAGCCAGACTTTTAAAAATGTCAGGTCAGACAAAAAAAATAGCCTATGATAGGTCGTAGGCCAACTTAGGCCTAAAATATTAATCGTATATTAGACTCAATCTTTCAAAGTCTGACATGATCTAACATATTCTCATCCCTACTCGGAATGCGACCATCTATAGTCTTTTATTTATTTATTTTTATAACAAATGTATAATTGTCAATTTAATAAATAAAAAATAATTAAAAAACTAAATTATATTAATAAAATCAAACAAAATTCGTTTACTATTAAATAAATGCAGTTAATATGATTAAGTAGATGTACCAAAACAAATAACGTATTATACTATTTTAACAACTTTTTTCTATTTTTTATTTGTTGACACATCTACTCAGTATTAACTTTGATTTTTTTTTCTATCAGATATATTTTATTTGATTCTTTTAATATAATTTAATTTTTTTATTTATTAAATTAACAATTATTCATTTGTTATAAAAAAATAAAACGCTATAAATGATCGCATCCCAAGAGATGTAACCTCTTATGAGAGAAAAATATATATCCTTCATGTAGTCGTAGTCGCATCTCCCTTTGTCTATAATTTATATTTTATATTAACTTATATACTATTCTTTGGTATTCGTAATGGCGGTCTTACCGCTATTTGCGATCCCGCTATCCCCATTTTTGGGATCGGACGCTCCGCGTGGCTATTGGAGACTAACAACATAGACAAAAACTCTTTCAAGAAAGGTAAAAAAATTCTCAATTTTTCCTCCACTTCCATCCCCTCCAAACTTCGGAGAAGAGCCTAAGGGTAAAAAGAGTTGGTAGGTACCATTCTACTTAGCTTAATTGTTACTCTATTCTTTCATGTCTTTTCATCATTTTTCCGTGGCCTAGTTTAAATTTCAGATGAAAAACAGTTATAATTCCTGCTATACCTGTGACATTTTAACATATTCATAATGCCATAATCACTCTCGAGCGGTCCTTAATCCTACGCTTATCCACATATCAAGAATCACATCAAAGTACTTCAAAAATTCTAAAATAGTTTATGTCAATGAAAGCTTATCACTATCTATGTTTTCTCATACCTCTACCATCCCCATTTATATATTTTTTAGCATCAAACCATCCCATTTAAATTGTACGACTGTGATAAGTTCCTCTAAGCATCAGATCGTACACATGATAAACTCCAAAACATGTAACAAACATGTGATAAGTTCCTCCTAACCAAGCGTAAATCACTGCAAAAGTCAGATGATGCAAAAATCCTCCAGCGAATGTTTAAAGACCTAATCCAACTGTACGGCCATCTCTTCGCCGAAGACCTGCAGTGTACTGTTTCTCCAGATCCAGCTGGAGTTCCTTCTGCTTCTCAGCACGGAGTACATCATTGTCATTTTGATTGTCGGAGTTCAGCTCCACTTTGGCTTCTCCTTTCACACCCTACAATTTGCCATAGGCACGAGTACAAACTCAGACTCAAAATGTGTTAGTAGGCGAAGAAACATTAACAGAGTGAGTCAGTCATTCAGGAACAACTAAACAATCTCCCATGTTTTTATTTGGTCAGAATATAGCAACCAACTCAATCCAGACTTACCATGAGTTTGTTGAATTTCTCTTGCCGCTCGCGATCAAACATTGCCATATCCCAGCGGTGGCCAGACTGCAACATTTGGAAAATGCATTACAGAGCAGCAATCACATTTTATGTAGCAGGTTGTAGGAAACATACATCAAATATTTATATATCTGATTACCCGTGGCATAAAGCAAGATAAGTGGCAAGATAACAAATTCAGAAACCTGAGGCAGAGGTTATCCAGAACTGTAGGCCTAGCACTTACAATTCCCCCCTCTATCGCTCTACTTATCCTATTACCACATATACAACTTTGACAAGAAGCGTATCATCTTTGTGCAAAATGAAATAGATAAGTCGGTTAACTATTCAAGTCAATGTAATAGGACAACTTGCACCTTCAAATTTATAGCATCCTTCCCTTGTAATGAGACAGTAAACAACATCAAAGGAGAACACCAATCAACCAAAGGACACTGCAGCTCAGATCAGACTATAACTTTCTGATCTAGCACGTAAGACCCCAACTTTACCCTCACTTTGAGGGCAAAGATTACCTAGAGTGGGATCTACCTCCTTAAAGTCCACAATTCACCTTATAGAAGATAAAGAGTAACCTTGGTTGTTAACAAATAAGTCAACAGTTGATTGATATAACGTGCAAATGCATAAATGTATTGGCATATCAACAATTGATTTTCTCATCTAATGGTTGAGGTGTCTTACTCCTCTAAAGTGAGTACTGAGTACTCTAAATTCCCTATAATGGGAGTTTTATGAGAATGAACAGATTTTAAAAGGTTGGATGCCTTCACGACTTGCACAACTGAGGAAGTTCTATTAAACAAAAACAACCTTTTGTCACCTCAAAACACGCAAGTCATTAAGAAACCATAATTACAAGCACCTCCAAAATTCAGAAGAGACCATATTGATAAAACCGCTAACCAAGAATGCAACATAAACGGGGGAGAAAAAGGGCATTATACACTCTGGCTCAATAATTACAAGCATCTCCATAATTTAGAAGACACCAAATATTTCTAGTCTATACTACAGCAGTTAACCAAGACTCCAATATAAACAAGAAGAAAAGGGACACTACACAACCTGGCTCAATAATTCCTTGAGCATGAAGTACTCCTAATGTTTTACAAAAAAGGTTAGAACTGGGCTAATATAAGGGAAAATTTAACAAATAATTAAAGATACCTCTTCGGTGGGTGTACTCTTTTTGCTGCCCCACAACAGTTTCTTCTTTTGGTCCATAGTCAAGCAACCAGCCCCTACTAAGTTCTTGTTCACTGTTATGCATCAAAAAATTTGCAAATAAGTAAGACAAATAGGAGATCTACAAGTATAACATAAAAAATTAAAGAATTGGAAACATAAATTATTAGAAAAAAAAATGGGGAAATGTAAAAATCAATAGCAGACAAATGTGTCTAAAAAATCGAAAGTAATCAAGCCCAATTGCCCATGGTATATGTCCAACCAACCCACAACAATCCACATTCTGAAAATGGTTAAAAATATAAATCATGAACCAACAATCAGAATCCGACCAATGACAGAAACCAAACATAAGCCCACATCTCAATGAAAGTCTTTACAGGAAATGCAGTGTATACCTAATTCAGCAGCTCTCATGGCTGCCACTTTCGCAGCATCTAAATCATTGCCACTATCGAAACCACTGGTCTTGGCAGCCCCTAAATTTAACTTGCTCTCATGAGAAAGCTTTGAACTTGAAGTCTTCTTTTCATCTGCTTTAGCACAATAACAGCTTCATACAATATTTCATTTCTGAAAGTAATAATTGTATCCAGCATAAGTAAAAAAATTACAAAAAGATACCATCTTTTCCAGAATTGTCATCCTTTTCAGCACCAAAAAGCTTTGGTTTCTTTCCAAAAGATTCTTTATCTTCAATCCCAAACTCCTCCCCTACCTTTCTACAGTTTCGGTCCTTATTCTTACTAATCTCAATGTCGTCTTTTTGGCCCCTAGACTCTGAATAGGAAACTGCACGATTGTTTTTGTGTTCTCCAGAACTTCTTTGAGAATCCTTTCTTTCATCTAGACCATCCCCGTCCCTCCACCTCTCCTTCCCCACCTCATCATATGGCGCAGACCTCTTGCCAGATCCAGACCTGTCACATGAAGAACCCATATCTTTATATTTCTCATGTTGCAAATATGTTTCCCTACCTTTCTCCTTGCTCCTATAATCAGACCTTTCATATTTGTCACGTGAATACTTGTCCAAACTACGCCCATAGTCTTTTGACCTGCTATCACTCTCTTCTCTCATATGATCACCCCTTGACTCACGTCCAGAACGTGATGATAATCTCTCACGTTTTCTATCTTCATCTGCGTATTTGTCATGCCTAGAGTGACCATAAGAGCTCCGGGATGACTGTCTGTCAGAATGTCTAAGAGAATCACTGCTTCTCCCATAGTAATTTCTGTCGTATTGTCGGTCTTGTTCCCTGCCATCACATTTCCTTGAGTGATGGTGAGGGACTCTCACAGAATCTTCCCTTGATGGATATGGACTTGAGCTGTGCTCACACCTAGGACTACCTGCATATAATGAAGAGTATAGATCTCTTTGTTCAATCCCTACTCCATATATATAATAACTCAGATAAAATTTAGCAACACAATTTACAAAGTACTAGTGACAGATTGCAGCACAGGACTACTAATAGCACATAGCTAAAAGCCAATTGTTTACCAATAAGCAATGCCGTTATGTGCAATGAATGATACTAACGTATTAAAGATATAAACTATTTAACCTATATGAACAGTAAAACATTTGACTGAGCTTGGAAGATGAAGAAATACAAAACCAAAGCCTTTTCTCTATATGTTGGGTTGACAACATGGATTAGACGATGCCATAATGTCCTGTCATAAATAATATCTAAAGATAAACCATTTAAGTTTTCCTATAGACCATCCTCCATTCATCTACCCTCCGTAGTGGTGCTCCTAAGAGTCTTCTCCAAACATGCTCAATAAGACAAGATTCTACCACCTTTTCTACAATATGAGCTGTCCCCACTTTGTCTTGTATTAACACTATTCCATTATGGCATTCTCATCTCAGCAACCTATCTTATTTAGAAGATAAAAAGACTTTCTCCAAATAAAAAATAGAAGATAGAAAGACAATAATAAATTGTATCCAAAACAGCCTAAAAAGAAATAAGGCCCTGAAACAGAGGTTGCCAATTTGTACCAGAGATGAAAGGCACAATGGCACATAGTAAAGGCTGCTGAAAAGACTGTAGGTTATCCATCCAAGGCTACAGAAACCAAGAGAAGCTTCGAAGCAGCCAACCAGGTAGAGAATGGGTTCTAGATGCAAGAGTGGCACTGCTATTTGAGCCGCATCTAGGTGAGAGGTGAAGTGACAGGTTAGATACTACAGAATGTAGGGATAATAGAGGTGTTTCTTCAATAAGGATAAAATTTAGGTCCTTCTAGCTAAGTAATATCTCTCCCGACACAAACATCCCATACATGACATGCCTCAACGTGAGCACAATTTCTATATGGACTTATGCACCAAGACAAAAGAAAGTGGTGATAAGTTTAATCAAAGAGGAAGCACTGGAAATTGATGAAAAAAGTAATGAGAAAAACTTCAGCAGATAAGCAAAAGAGAGAAGATGACTCACTAGACCAAAGAAGTCATGGCAGCACTATGGATTAACTTAAACTTTTACATAAAAAATAGTAAATTACTAAAATCAGGAAACAAAGTAAAGCAAGGTGATATCAGGAAATGAAAACCAAAACGTTTTAACAAACCTAACAGACCCAAAGTATTTCTCTACACTTGTCTATCATGTTATTAGACAACAAAATCTTGTTCAACAACTTTGTGACTCATTTTTTATCTTCTTTCCTAACCCTTCCAATACCTCAATAGTATAGTATCTACTATCTAGTCATACTATTTTGCCATTATTCATCTTCAATGATTCTTTTTTACCTAGGGTTCTCAAATTCCAATACAAACTTGTGCTTTTTGATCATCCGCTCTATTAGGAGAGTTAATTACTAGTAGTTAGTTGGTTATGTGTTTAGTTAGGATTATTGTGTATAAATAGGGAGTTATGAGTTGGATTTGATATCAATGAATATTGTAAACATTTGTTGAACAGAGAGTAGTGACTCTATTGTGAAGTGGAAAACCTCAGAGGAGAGATTTCTCAACTACTATTTCTTATATTTTCTAGATAAAAGTGTTATGTCTCTAATTCCTTGGAATCCAATTCTTGGGTTCCTAATAGACATCAATACCTAACAACTTTCCAGCAGAAGAAGTATCGTGCATAGACAACACCAAACAATAATACCAAAAACTATACAAGGCCCATCAACATTATAATCATTCACCAGAACAACACTAACTCGTTAAAAAATACAAAGTTTAAAACACTCGAACCATCAGGTGATGATGATCCCTCAATAGGTGATCGGCGCCGATAGTTCCTATTAGTTGCTTCCCCAGAAGGCTTGCGAAACGCATTTTTGGTATCAGAATTGTCATGAGGCGGAGACTGTGAGTTTGAACCCATCCTGCCAACTGCCAAGCCTGTAAACACTAACACATACAAATTATCATGCCAAAGATATTGGTGAACAAAATAATCAGCCGAGGCAAAAGACTAAGAGGTTATTTACTTAGTGAAAAACATTTCCGATTTTCATTTCCTGAAATTTGTGTAAAATTTACTCGTTAATAAGGAGATAAGAAATTTTTGAAGTGAACAATTGTCTATTTTCTAGAAACCATGAAAATGTCAATAAAATATTTTCGGAAATAAATCTTCATTAACTAGCATTTCAGCTTATCTTCGTGACAGTAGTTTACTTAATGAGCATCTTATCAAGATAAGATGAACACACATTTTAGAAAATGAAAACTGAGAATGTTTTCACAAAGTAAAAGGCCCAACTTTCAAATTCAATAACAGACAGAAAGTAAGGCCTAGCTACAGTGCCTATTGAACTGAAGAATAAATCCATTCCAAGTTTCAAGCTTCGTTGTTACAACAACAGGAAAGAAAAATAAAAAAATATATAATAAACAAATGAAACTGTTAACTCATCTTAATTAGACAAAAATCATCTAAAAATTAAATATTTGTGGAACAAAAAGTTAAGATGAGAAGATAAAAAACAAAAAAGAAAGAATATATGTGAATATACAAAAGCGAAAATGGGAAAGGAGAAAGAAAAAATACGTACGAGTACGATGGTTGGGAATTTCAGGGTGTAGATGATTGATTCATAAGTGTGATTCTGGCGGTTGTAATGTAATTGCAGGTGCGGATATATGTGAAGAAGAGGAGAAATGAAACCCTCGATTCGATTGATTGATTGATTCTGCCCTCTCTCGTCGTTTCAAAACAAAGGAAAGGCACCCTTTTTTGTCATTACATTCGTTTATTCGTTTATATTATTGTTACTCCATCAATTGATTTTTTATTATAATATCTTTTATTTTAATTTCTACACCAAGTTACCACACACCTTTAAAAGAAATATCATGGTGTTTTATTCTTGAAAATCAACTCATTATTTTTTAAACCATTTGATTGCATGGCCGGCTGAAGGAAAATTTTACAAACTTCAGTAGGTCACATTGCACTAGATCTAATTATTTATTTTTTTTATTTTTGTAATTAAAAAATTATTTATTTAATAAAATAAAAATATCAAGGTGTTTTATTCTTGAAAATCAACTCATTATTTTTTAAACCATTTGATTGCATGGCCGGCCAGCGACGAGCTGAAGGAAAATTTTACAAACTTCAGTAGGTCACATTGCACTGGATCTAATTATTTATTTTTTTATTTTTGTAATTAGAAAATTATTTATTTAATAAAATAAAAATAATTATAATATTTTAAAAAATAAAATATTATTAATAAATTAAAATAAAATATATTAAATTAAAGAAAAAAATATAGTTGATTAGATGTGTCGAAATAAATAACATGTTATATTATTTTAACAATTTTCTCCTATCTTGTAGATAAATTTAAATTATTTTACCAATTGTCTCATTTTTTTAGATAAAGTAGCAACTTAATTATATTTTGTTAACGAATTCCTCCTATTTTAAGGTAGCATAAATTACAAATAAATTAGAGATAATAATCTAAGTGTTTCGAAATATAAAGAATATTATCACCTAATAACACAAGTAACTATGTCTACTGATATAACAATAAAAAGTATTGCGATATGTAGTTCAAATCAAAATGTTACAAGTTTGTGCTCCGATATAAGCTAAATCATCTGATGAAAAGCAAAAGAAAATATATTAAACAAAGTTCTCAACGACTCTAAAGATGTTAAAGTTGTGTTTGACTATGATAACGCGTCTCCGATGAATTTGTTATCACAAGCAACGATCTAAATGGTCTTCCTCAGATAAGGGTGTTAAGCAAAATAATCATTTGCCTTTGAAAAGTGTGTTAGCAAAAATGATCGTCTAACTCTGATAACTATGACAAACACTGTATCATTTGACTCTGATAAAAGTCAACACTCTGAAATGTTAAAGATCTGAAAAGTCAATGCTCTAAAGAAGACAAATTTATTTATCATCTAGTCAACATCTTGAATTTGTTAAACTATTTGAAAGTCGATGTAACATCCTCTAAGATATGCCCTCTTAAAATTGAAGATACGTAGAATCAATCATTAAGATGTATATATGGATACATCTTAAAGATTGATATGCCTTAAACGGTGATTGAAGAAGTATTAGTGGATACAACATATCTTCGTTATTGCTTTTAGATTTCCATCTAATCCAGAAGATTCAGACAAAATGATGCACAAACCTTTCAATGCTCTTTTTCTTACTTCTTCCTTGTACTTAAGGTGCTTAGTTCACTTTGATTTGATAAATAATTGTAGACGTTAGTTGATAGATCGAATCACATGTGAATCAATCAATCAACATATTCTTATTTGAAGTGTTCAAAATGTTAATCGAATAATTGCAATTTCTCTACAATTTTATGTGTGAAATTTTTAATATACATAGTTTTGCTTAATACACTTTTATAGACTATACTCTGCATCAATATTATTGCTCTACATAGTGTATTGAATTTTATCCGTTAAAATATTGCAAACACCAAAAGAAAAAAAAATGACTTTTTGTATATGAAAAATTTAGAGTGATAGAATGATACTTCAATTCAACTTAGACAAAATCTTATAACTCACTAAACACTTAAAAAATAATTTACAATTATCTCCTTCTAATGATAAGATGTCTAACTTTATATTCAAATGGTCCAAAAATACTATTAAAAAAATGTCCAAAAACAATTATAAAATACAACAACAAAAAATAATAAAGTTTAGAATAGAAAAATAATACATCAAAAAATGTAAATCATATCAATTAATAGAAGAATATAACTTGAAAGATATTATTTCATCTATGAAAATATGATTAAAGTAATCTTACTCGATCTTCAAAGTTCATTATTTTCAATATTCTAATTATCCTAACTTTACATCTCCACACTTTGTATTTATTATTGATGATTATGCATCAAGGAAGTCATAGTTTATGTTTCGTTCAAAATTCAAAAAAGATAAAAAGGTTCTAGAGTGATAGGAATCAAAGGATGAATTGATCAGCGAAGGAAGATTTTTAGTCGGAATCTATGACATAAATGATGATGTTGGTTAGATGTACCTCCAAATACTCTATGAATGAAATATTTAAAATGAGATACACCTTAATAGAAAATAATGTAAGACTTATATAATAAAACGAGATAATACTTTAATAGAAAATAATGTGAGACTTATATAGTATAAAAGATGTAGTGTTGGACTTGGGCCAATCTTAAGTCCATACTTGAAAAAATTTGTACGCAAAGAAAAATATATTGTGAAGATGAAATTGATCATTAATTCCCAAGGATCTAAAACTGAAGTTATTTCAAATATTTATATAGAATTTATATTTCTTGAGGCTTGTTGATTTAATTTTGTTGATATGATGCGTAACAATATTCGGTTGGAAGGAGAGTAAATAAATTGTGAAGTTTTTAAATAAATTGTAAAATAGAATTATCATAAATATAAATTTAAAATAAATTGTGAAGTTTTTTTTATTTCAAAATACATTTAAAATGGAAACAAAAAATAATATTATATTTTTAAATTCGAAAATTAAAATTAAAAATTATAATATATTTTTTTAATTTGATAATAATTGTTATATATATATATACATATATAGTTTTTTACAATAATTACTATATATATATATGACAAAAATTAATTTATATATATACTATTGATTAAATATTAATAAAGATAAATTTGAGGAGAAAATAAATTAAAATAAAATTATCATAAATATAAATTTGAAAATAATTAAAAACTGAATAGTTGGATAAAGCTTGTTTAACTTTTTCTTGAAAAGATAAAAATAAAATGAAATTATATAGATGGATAAAAGTTGAATCTATACTTGCTTACTCTCTATATATATTACATAGGGTGATTTATATATTATAGTATGGTATATTAAATTATAATATTGTATAACAATAAAGGGAATATATAATATTGGTGTAACTTTTTCTTTCAATTTTTTACTTCATTTAAACTAGGCTTTATTGAACCGTTGGAATACAAATACCGTGATTGTTCGATTTTGAGCCCATGTTTTTTTAGCATTTTTCATCCCTCAAGTTTAGCCTCTTCTTTATTTTGAGGACTCACTTTCAATTTTGCACCATTTTGCACATATGTAACCAAATTAAATGACGTGACAATGATACATTGGATATCAATTACAAAGTATAAATAAGTAATGAGTAATTAATTACTTAATATCAAAATTAATTAAATTAATTGAGACTAGTGTATTAACTGGTGCGCTGCACGGAAAGGAAAAAGAATTATAATATTAATAATTATATTTATATATAAATATAATGAATAAATACTAATTTTTTTAGACAATATACTGTTGGAACAAGTTGTATACTTGAGAGGAATTGAAATTGAGAAGAAAAGATAAGGAGAACTGAAAGTCAGAAAAACGAAGATTGATCTTCCTAGTGTGGAGAATGATCAAGTTCTGCATTGGATTGATCTTGGCTTTTATAGAAGCAGTTTTAGCTGATTCAGTTACACCAAATTTAATCAACTTCTAACCATACTCTAACTAACTTTTAACCATATTCTAACTAACTAATTACAAATCAACTAGAATTACATTTAACATACTCCCTAATTCAAAGTGATTCAATTTGATGTTAATCCAAGTTTGATCCTCATCTCTTGGAACTTCACCCTCTTCAAGTTTTTTGTTAAAATGTTAGCCTTTTGATCATTTGTATTGCAGTGTTCCAGCCTTATCCTGCCCTTCATTACTTGATCCCTTAGGAAATGAAATCTTGTTTCTATGTGTTTGCTCCTTCCATGGACACTTGGATGTCTTGCTAGGTCTATGGCTGATTTATTGTCTATCTTCATCTTCACTGCATTATTACTTCTCAGTCCCAGTTCTGCCAGCCACATAGTTTGACATGCTCCCATGGATGCAGCCACATATTCAGTTTCACAAGTAGACAATGCGACTATGTTTTGCTCTTCTTTGAACACCATGAGATTGGTGACTCATTTATCATGAAAACATAGCCATAGGTGCTTTTTCTATCATCTTTATCTCCACACCAATTTGCATCAGTGAATCCAATCAAATCAGCTTCAGTTCCACCCTGTTTCTTAGCATAGTGTAGTCTCAACTCACTTGTTTCGTTGATGTATCTCAAAATTCTTTTAGCTGCCAAATAGTGAGATGTTCTAGGCTTTTCCATGTACCTACTAACCAACCCAACACTGTGAGCTATGTCTAGTCGTGTGTTGCACAAATATCTTAATGATCCTACCAATTCCTTGAATGTTGTAGAGTCAACCAGCTCATCACTACCTTCTTTTGATAGGACCAGACCTGCTTCTGATGGAGTATCAGCCCCATTGCAGTCTTGCATCTTGAATCTCCTTAGTACATCATTAGCATACTTCTTTTGATGCATAAAAGTTCCATTTTCTTTGATTACAAACATAATACCAAGGAAATATGATAGCATGCCTAGATTAGTCATCTCAAATTCCTTCTTCATTCTAATTTTGAATTGATGAATCTTTGCTTCATTGCTGCCAGTCAGTAGTAAATCATCTACATTTAATCATATTAGCAGTGCAAGTGTTGCTGCTCTTTTCTTAACATGCATTCCATGCTCATTGGCACATTTTTCAAATTGCTGCTCTAGGAGGAATTTGTCAATCCTCTTGTTCCAGGCTCTAGGGGATTGCTTCAGACCATATAATGCTTTCTTCAGCTTATATACATTGTCTTCGTTGCCTATTACTTCATATCTTGGTGGCTGCTTCACATACACTTATTCCTCCAATGATCTATTGATGCATAGACCAGCCTTTGTAGCTAGCAATTGAAACTACCATCCTTACTGTTTAAATTCTAACTACTGGGGCAAATACCTCATCACAGTCCAGCCTATGTTTTTGCAAAAATCCCTTTGCTACAAGTCTGGCCTTGTATCTGGCAATCTGCCCATCAGTTTTCAATTTCAGTTTATAGACCCATTTCACATCAATTGATCTCTTGTTCATTGGCAGATTCATCAACTCCCATGTCTTGTTCTTCTCTATGGCTTTGAGCTCCTCATCCATGGCTGCTCTCCATCTAGGATTACTCAAGGCTTCTTAATCACTTATTGGTTTTGATTCAGCCAACAAAGCAAAATGTGTTAATTCTCCATCTGCATTGATGGCTGAGTCAGATGTCACTTCATATGGTTACAATCTGACTGAAGGCTGCCTAACTCTTTCAGACCTTCTCATAGGCTCAAAAACTTGCTAACTTGTTGTTCCTACAGGCTGACCTTCTTCAAGTCCCACTGTTTCTGTACTGCTGGCTGGACTGATGAAACTAACTGGTATGTCTGGGCTGCTTGAGCTGGCTTCAATCATTTTCCAGTCCCATCCTTTTGATTCATCCATTAGTATGTCCCTACTTATTACCAACTTGTTCTTGTCTGGATCATACAGCCTGTAAGCTCCAGTGGCATCATATCCCATCAGCACCATTTGTTCTGCTTTATCATCAAGTTTTTTTCTGTTTTGAACTGGCACATGTCTGAAGCCTAGAGAGCTAAACACCCTTAGATGATCCACAGTTGGCTTTCTTCCAGTCCAAAATATACACTGCAGTTGATACTGCTTCCCCCCCAGAATCTATGAGACACTTTCTTTCCTTTTAACATACTCCTAGCCATGTTCACCATAATTCTGTTTCTCCTTTCAGCCGTGCCATTATGTTGGGGAGTGTATGGTGCAGTTACTTCATACAATATCCCTTCTTTTTCACAAAAACCATGGAATTCATGAGAATTATATTCTCCTCCTCCATCTGTTCTGATGATTTTCATACTAAAGCCACTTTGTTTTTCAGCCATTATCTTGAATTTTTTAAGTATTTCAAGCACTTCATTCTTTCTCTTGATTAGATATACTCAAATTTTCCTTGTAAAATCTTACAAAGTAATGATTACCTCTTATTGATACTTCTTCAAAAGGACCACAAACATCAGAGTAGATTGTCTTCATCATTCTTGAAGATCGAGTTGACACTTCAGCCTTGAATGAGTTTCTGTGTTGTTTGAGCTGACAACATTCTTCACACAGCTCCTTTGGCATTTTAATTTTTAAAATTCCTTGCACCATTCTCTTGTTATGCAACATTTGAAGGCTTCTGAAATTTAAATGTCCAAACCTCTAATGACACAACTAGGGATGGGAATAGGCTAGGCCGTCCGACAGGGGCCTATGGCCTGGCCTACTTATGGCATGGCCTGGCCTAGTATAGCCTATTTAATAAAAAGGCTAGGCTCAGGCTATTTTTAAAGCCTATTTATTTAAATAGGTCAGGCTCAGGCTTATAAAAAAGCCTATTAGGTCTGACAGGCTGACATATATATATATATATATATATATATATATAGAATTATGTTTTAGGGTTTAAAGGATGTTTGTTTCAGATTTTTTAAAAATTATTTTGTTAGAAATATTATTTTTTGTTTAATATATATATATATATACATTGATATTGATATGTGGAGAACATGTGGTATGAGTAATATGAATAAGGCTTTTAAATAGGCTTCCAGGTCATGCCAGACTTTTAGAAAGGTCAGGCCAGACCGGATAAAAAGCCTACGATAGGCCGTAGGCCAGGCTTAGGCCTAAAAAATTAATCGTAGGCCAGCTCAGGCCTTTCAAAGCCTGGCCTGCCCTATTCCCACCCCTAGCCACAACCAATCTTCATTCATGACTTCAGCAGCTAGACAGTTGCTCTCATTGATCTGGATATCAATCTTGAAGGTTCTATTTTTAGATAGTGGTGCCTTCAAGATCAATCTTTTTGGATCATCAAACAATCTCATTTCACCCTGCTCCATCTTCATAGAATACCCCTTTTCAAGCAGTTGTCCAAGGCTTAGCAGATTGTTCTTCGTGTTTGGCACATGCAACACATCACATATGAATGATTGTTTACCATTTCTCCTTTGAATCAACACTTTTCCTATTCCTTCTGCTGTTACAGAACTGTTATCTGCAAATATGATCTCCCTTTTCACCTTATCATCAATGCTTACAAACTACTCTTTATGGTCAGTCATGTGATTTGAACAACCTGTGTCAAGGTACCACTGCTCTGGGCAATCATCATCTGATTTTGTTGTGGCCATCAACAACACCTCATTTGAGTCTGAATCCTCAGCTGCCATTTGTGATTCATCATCCTCTCTTTGAACCTTCTTGGATCTGTATTCATTTGCAAAATGCCCCTATTTTTGAGAATTGTAGCATTGAATTCCTTTCTTGTTGATTTTTTTCTTGCCACTCGAATTCTTGTTATTTTTATCACTTTGGTTGGTCTTCTTGCTAACTTGGGTCTGTACTTGAGATGTTGAGGTTGCTGCACACCTTTCTCTTACTCTCAGTTCATAAGCTTCAAGAGAGCCTTGCAAATCCTCCACCTTCATCTTATCAAGATCCTTTGATTCTTCAATTGCCACCACTATGTGATCGTACCTTTGTGTTAATGTTCTAAGGATCTTTTCAATAATCACCACTTCAGTTAATGATTCACCAATTGTTCTCATCTGATTAACAACAACCTGCACACGATTGAAGTAATCTGCCACAGCTTCATCTTCTTCCATCTGCAATAATTCGTATTGCCTTCTTAGCATTTGGAGCTTCACTTTCTTGGCCTTTTCCCCACCTGTATAGTACTTGACCAAGATTTCTCATGCCTCCTTTGATATAGATGCCTTCAAGATCCTCCCAAAGGTGTTTGAATCCACACCTGTTGGATGTAAAACAATGCCTTGCAATTTCTTTTCTTGCAATCTTTGAAAGTTGTTTGTTGTCTTTCTATAGGATTCGCTACAAGTTGTTCATAGCCATCTTGAACAATCTCAAACACTTCTTGAACTCCCAACAACGATCTCATTGATACAGACCACCTCTTCCAGTTCTTCCCATCAATAATTGGAAAATTCGATGGAAATCCTCCTCCATTCATGTTTTCTTTTACTCACACTTTGTGTTTTCCAATTTTGATTTCCCCTCACACTTGCACTCGTGTTTCCCAAGGTTTAGAACCCAAGCTCTTGATGCCAATTGTTGGAACAAGTTGTATATTTGAGAGGAATTGAATTTGAGAAGAAAAGAGAAGGAAAACTGAAAGTCAGAAAAACGAAGATTGATCTTCCCAGTCTAGAGAATGATCAAGTTCTGCATTGGATTGATCTTGGCTTTTATAGAAGCAGTTTTAGCTTATTCAATTACAACAAATTTAACCAACTTCTAACCATACTCTAACTAACTTCTAACCATACTCTAACTAACTTCTAACCATATTCTAACTAACTAATTACAAATCAATTTGAATTATATTTAACATATAAAAATTTTAATAATTGAAAAGGATATCCAATTATGTGTTCTAGTTAAATAGAAAAAAAAAAACACCCAACAGTTCAATAATATGATTTCAGAGTATCACACTTATAATTACACATCTTACAAAAATTTATACAACAAAAAAAATAAATAATAATTTTGGAATAGTTCCACAGCACCAAATAAATCATTTGATTCTTATAAAAAAAATCATTTTGGAGCACTGATATCATTCTCCTCATGACATGAAGATTGCCACATGAACACAACAAATTCAACTTCAATTCCAGTAACCTCAATTCCTTTAAAACATATACATACCAAATTAAATCCAAAAGGGAAAAAAACTAAAACTAAAATTCCAAATAACAGAGCATGATAAGGACCATGAGCATGAGAATATAACAATGAATACAAAAAAGGAGCATGAGCATAAATTTGAGACAGCTGACATTTAATCAAAAACAACATAACTTAAAAACATTTTTCTCAAACTCTACTGAAAATACATGTTAGAAGATGAGGCAGCTGCCATATACCAAATAAAGTCATATGATATAACTATGTGCTATTTTATTAAATATGGTTGGATCGATGAGAAATAAATAAGACCCAAAATCACAGACAATGGATATTCTCCCATGACTGATTGGTATGCTCATAATAAATCTATGCTAGTGTATTCACTTGCATGGTCATACTACAACATTAAAAACGAATAATCTATTGGATTTATTTCTTCTTATTTGACAATAATCATTAGACTAAGAATCTCATTAAAACAATCAATATAATCATTTTAAAATGTCAGAAAAATAAAATCATTCATTTAAGAAATAATAACAATATTAAATAATAAAAGTTAATGAATTTTTTAATACAATCTTAAAGTGAAGATACCATATGTAGTCAAATACTAAGAAAACAGAGTCATTTTTACTGACAAACTATAGATTCGCAATCATGCCATATCACATATTGCACATCAAAGGAAAAAAAATTCAATATTAACACCAAAACATTATATACATACATATTTCATTAAACATAGTAGAAATTGGGAATCAATTAAACAACTTTTATATAAAAAAGACTTGCTTTCCTCTTGTATTCCAAAATATGGAAGAAAAAAAATCATAGATGACAGTAAAGAATTCACAATCATTATAAAGTAACACCATTTTTGGGTGATCTTCCAGTTATCTAAAAAAGCAGTGTGTTGCAAGTAGAGTTTGTAGTAAAGTATCATCACCTTACTCCTATTATGATCTTTATCATAAAACACTAAGTAACAGGAAGCACTTGATTTTCCTTCCACATTCAAATCCTATGTTGATTCTCAGTAAACTCACTTTAGCTTCTAAATATATACAATGTAAACAGAAGACTTAAAAGTTAATAGAAATATAGAAACAAAAAAAAAATATACTATGTTAGGGAAGACCAAGTTAATCAATAACTGCTCATACTTACCACTTGTAGTTAGGCAATTTTGCAGAACATGGAAGGATGAGCCTTCATATATTTAATATTGTTAAGATCTAAGAATTTTTTTTTTTTTCCATTCTAATCATTTTTCAACAACAAATTGTTAATCATTTTAAAACCAACAAAAAGGCTGAAAGGATAAAATAGAAATACATAATCAAACCGTCTAATATGCTAGAATATAAGTGGAAATGAAAATGGAAGCAAAAATGGTTATAAAAGCAATTACCATCATAACCATTGTTATATAATCTTTTTGAGACTAATAATTAATTAACCTCAAAATTCTTGTGAGATAGTCCTAGTAAAAATACAACTTTCAATTAAAACAAAATGTATTTACAGAAAAATTCAAGAAAATTGTGTATCAAGAAAGAGAAGAATAAATGAATCTTATTTATATATAATAAATCTATTTTTAATTAACAAATCCTAAATAGATAGGATGATTCGAAATTTTGAAAACAAATATTTTTTTCTCAAGTAAAGAGAATATATAGAACTTAGAAATACCAATCGTTAAGTTGAATGATAAGAAGTAAATATTATATGGATGAAATAAAAAACCGAAGGGTTTCTCTTTTCCTTTCCCAAATCTATTTCAATACTAGACCCATTGTAGGTGTATAATTTGTAGTAATTCCTATTTAATATCGGTTTGCAAAGTCATTTTTTTTTTTTTACCTTTTTTCACATATTAAGACTTCTTCTTTTTCAAAATGGTAGAATTAATTGATAACACACTTGGATGTCTTTTTTTTTTCCAATAACATTAATATGTTTATCTTTCAATAATTTTTTTTAAATAATATTCGTATTAATAATTAATAGATTAATAGTTAATAAGAACTTAATTACTATTAATAGAAACTTAAAATAAGATTAATCTTTCACTAATTGCCAAATGACAAACTTGTCATAAAATAATATTTATAATATTATGATGTTAGATTTAATTTCAAACAACTCACCAAAAAGGACGAACCAGACCCTACTTAATAATCTAACATGTTTTCTAAAGTAAAGTTCGACATATCATTGCCACATCAAGTGTCTTTCTAAAAGGATAAAATAGACCGTTATCCCTTTTTGAGTTCCATTGAATAGATCTAATTATCTCCTCAACATATATAGAAAAATGTTTACAACAATCTATGCAGAGTGAAGAAAATTGCTCATAGACTCATGTTTGTAGATACAATAAAATAGACTCATGTTTGTAGATACAATAAAATAACATTAGTTTATAACTAATTGTATATCTTATTAACACAATAAGCAACAACTTTTTTTTATGAATCACAATAAACAACACCTTTAGTACTTGTAAAAGAATCAGATAAGTATAAACCTTCCTAGTGTGATGAAGGTTGGATTCACATAGATTATCATTCAATTGTGCAAGAGCGGCAACACCCCATGCATATCAGCACAAATGTTGAGGTCACGAAAACACTCAAAGTAGGCAACATTAACTGCAAATGCAATCTTGTTGAAAAGGGCGCAACAACAAAAATAATAGAAACTTCTTCGCAACCATCTCCCAAAAATTGTTCATTACATCGTTAACAATATACTTTGAGTAGCCAACTGTATTGAGCATGTGACGATCGTGTAACATCAAATTCAACACAAGCACAAGCGGTTTCTGTAACTCCAACTAGATTAGTTAATAACCTTGCAGCCTCCATTTTTTCAAATACTATAACTGCAAGACTCGTAGTTTTTTTATAACAAGAATTAGGGCTTACTGTCTAATTATGTCTTGTGTTGTTTATTATTTTCTCTATTTGTTGTTTTCATTGTCGGTTGTTTGTAAAATTGTTGTAAGTGTTTGACTTGCAAATTAATCCATGAAACAAATTTCGAATGTTTCCTTGATGATAAATGACTATGTGAATGTCTTGGCATTGTTTAAATTTCAAAAATAATTTTCTACTGAGTTTTTTGAAAATAGGCAAGATATACCCGCTGTTTAAATTTTGACAAACTCTGAATGACACTAAAATTTAATCGATTGTTTTATATATCGACTATAATGAGAATTTGATCTCATTATATTTTTCTAAGCTAAGGAGCAAAAATTTCGTTCGATAAAAATTTATTCACGAAATTTTGTAAAGCTTTAATTTGTAGATTTATTACAAAAATTTTAAGTTACCTATAAATTTATTCGTGAGCGAAGTGCAACTAATTTAAGAACGAACTCGGAGACTGAACGAGATTATGTGACTTAAAGTCACAAAATATCTAGATATTTTTGTAGGATATTAATATCCACTAGGCTGGTGGAGGACCAAGTGACACCATAAACTTGTATAATCGAGGTAGTTGAGGTAGGAAACTTATAAATAATTCATGTTATGGATGGAAGTGTTTAAAGATTTACTAAAAATGTTGTGTTATGATTAGAAGAGTTTTCGTTACTGAGATTACTAAGACGGTTAGAGTCAATGATGAATAAGACCTTGTATTGTATCTTAAGATGAAATGGATGAATTTAGACGATGTGATGAGTATTAAAAGATTTCGAGGATCAGATTTTAGAATTTTATTCAATGATAGAGAGTGAAAAGGAAGAAATGTAGCAAATGATTTATGGTTTAGTTGTTGGTGTTAGGAAGTCAAGCGTTAAGATTTGAAATGAGTGTTTCAATGGCTAGATGAACGACGAAGGTACGTGGGTCTTGGAGATATTTTACTACAAATTTATGAGAATGAGGTTTAAAGATAATTATTCTTTAGGAGATGCTTACTGGGAACGTTTGAGGAATAGTTCTTTAGGGCGTTTGATTTTCAAGACTCTTTTAGTTGCTACCTTGGTGAAGGTCAGGAATGAATAAGAAATCCAACGAGTGAACTAAATTTTGGAAACGTGCCAAGAAAACTTGTTGGAGTAGCACATGGAGATGTAGCTTATGTCAATTAAGGATTCACGAAACGAATTATCTCACCCGTAATTCATACATTGTTATTGGAAGGGTATGCCAATGATTCAAAGGCATTACTTGAATACATGTCATGGAGGTATGTCATCATGTACGTCAATCATAATAGTTAAATGTTTGGTTGGTAGGGAAAGTTTGGTGGGAACTAGTAAGGCTTGTTTATTGAAATCGCTATAATGAAGAAAGACAAAGTATGATAACATATGAGTTACGCAAATAAAGGACTATGTATGTTGATCACATGGACGATTGAATGGCGATAGAGATGTAGAGTGTTTTGAGATATATTTTAGATGTAGAATATTTCATAGGAAGCGTGAAAATTAAGAGGGATTAATATTTTGTTTGAATTGTTGAAGGAATTCTAAATGACCAGGATGACAAGCATATTCGAACGAAGAAGAGTTGAATAGTAAGAGGAAAGACAAAAGAAAATCAAGTTAGGTTGGATGACATTTTGAGATATGACGCACAATGGTGTGTACTAAATGTGGCAGTCAAATAAGAGAACAATTTTTGGAAAAAGACATACAAGAGTAAGTTAAGTAATGATTTCAAAATAATGAAGATGTATCTATTGGAATTCAATTAATAGTGTTTAGTCCCACATTGACTAGGAATAGAAAAAATATTGGATATATAAGAAGAATGACATATAAACCTAATGCCTTAAAGTTTTGGGTTGAGATGTGGTGTCTAAGTGTCTTAAGAATCTTTGACGTTTAGCCCATTTCGGATGTCGTGCTCATCCAGTGTACCTTGAGGAGATTGTTAGACCACTTGTGCCTCATGGTAACCTTAAGTGCAAGTCGCATGGAGCGCTATTACAATTAGGATAGGATGGTCTAAGCCACCATCATAGTTGTTGGCTACCTATTGACAAATTGAGAAACTTATCATCCTCAATATCTTGTTGATAGTAGACAAAATTATGTTGAATGGAACGAACGAGTCTTACCGGCTATGGTAATGTTTAGAGTTACTAAGCACCCAATGAAAAGGGATTGACACACTTTTTTTTGCGTAGACCCAATGAAACAAGTTGTATCATGTATGTTGAGTTTGAGTACAAATCTAGTGTGGGTTGTTACTCTTACTTTAGGTTTCAAGGACAAAAATTCTTTTAGCAGGGTTGTAATGTAAGACCCGTAATTTATTTATAACTAGAATTAGGCTTACTGTCTAATTATGTCTTATGTTGTTTATTATTTTGTCTGTTTATCGTTTTCATTATCGGTTGTTTGTAAAATTGTTGTAAGTGTTTGACTTGCAAATTAATCCATGAATTTTTTCCGGGTGTTTCCTTGATGATAAATGACTACGTGAATGTCTTGACATTGTTTAAATTTCAAAAATAATTTTCTACTGAGTTTTTTAAAAACAAGCAAGATATACCCGCTGTTTAAATTTTGACAAACTCTGAATAACACTAAAATTTAATCGGTTGTTTTATATATCGACTATAATGAGAATTTGATCACATTATAATTTTCTAAGGTAAACAGCAAAAATTTCATCGGATAAAAATTTATTATCAAAATTTTGTAAAGCTTTAATTTGTAGATTTATTATAAAAATTTTAAGTTACCTATAAATTTATTCGTGAGCGAAATGCGACTCGTTTAAGAACAAACTCAGAGACTGAACGAGATTATGTGACTTAAAGTCACAAAATATCTAGATATTTTTGTAGGATATTAATATTTTAATGAGTGGTTAAAGAAAATATCTAGATATTTTCTTATGTAGTAAAACTTTGTAACGACGAAAATGAGCCACTTCACTATTTCTTTTTTTGTGTTCCCTAGAATCGTTTGTGTAAGAAGGATTAGATTAGAAGTGATGGGTTGGTAAAATATTTTAAAAATATTTTCAAAGACCCAGTTATAATTTTTCGTATGAGAATAATTTTATCGAATTATAGAGGATTGTTATCAACATTAGGAGAGTTAAATTGGACTGTTCAATTTATCTGTCAATTGGACTGCGAAGAGAATATACATTTTTACTAAAGTAGATCTAGAAGTGATGTGATGTGATGTGATTATGACTAAGTGTCATAAAGTATATGGTGAGATTTTAGGATTAAATTTATATAACTAATTTTTATGGTTAGAAATTTTTGGAGATTAATTTGGAAATTGGGATAGTAGATTAATTAAGCGAAGTAGAAAAAAAAAACATTTCCCCCTCCCTATAAAAGCACTTCATATCCTTCATCATCATCTTACTATCTCTTTCTTTAATTCTTCAAAGACGTCTCTCATTTATCTCCAAACACAAGTCTTCTCCTTCATTTTTGGACAACTTAGAGGCCTCGAATCACAAAACATCCAACTATAAAGTTGTTTCACTACTTGAGAGGATTGCAAAGAGCTAATGATCACTAGTTGAGGTAGCCATTTCTCTCCTATTTTCTCTCAAACCCGTAAGCATGCATATATAGGGAGAAAATTGATTTCTTTTTTGGGTATTTTTTTAGCTTTGATCTTGCTTAATGATCACTACTATGGTTGTTATTAATGTTTAGGAAGTTAAATAAAACATTTTCAACTCTTTTTCTTTCAAAAATCAAAAACCCTAAGAAATGGAGTAAAATGAAAGTGTGTTTTTTTCCTTAGTGCTTTGTTAATATTGAAGTTAGAGGAGTTAGTAACATGAATAACAACAACAACAAAAAATATCAAACCCCCAAATTTTTAGTAAGACCAAATGTGGTGTGTCTTAATGTGAAAATTTGATTATGTGTTTGAGTTACGTAATGAGTTGTTTTCAAATAAATAAGATTGAACTTACAATAGAAATTTTATTAGAGGGTTTAAGTTAGTAAAGTTATGAAGACTTTTGCAAATGTGTTTGGTTATGTTTTTGTAATTAAAATGACAATTAGATGTTAAGGTGTTTGGGGACCAAAATGATGTATTTAAAAAAAACTCAAAATTGTGAGATGACGATTTTAAAGTAAGTGAGTGATTGACAAAAAAGAAATTGATTAGTTTTCTTGAGTAATGTAACCTTGAAGTAAATTTTATAATTTTCTATGTTTATGTAATTAGCTCCTTGAGTCTCAAAAATGAATTGAGATTGTTTACACCGAGTAAACGGTGGAGAGAACTATGAATATTTTATGTTTGCTGGGTTGAAATTTTTAAGGAAAATAGATAGAAAACAAAAAAATTCATGACAATTTTTTTTTTTGGAATAAGTTTTGAAATAAAGGGTAAATGAATTAATGTAGGTTATTTTAATTCAAAAGTATTTGAGTGGTATAAATTTTGTAAACTTTAAACAAGTTAGAAAAAAGTTGTCTTGTGATTTTTATGGCAGTATAAATTAAAATTTGGAGTTGTTTAAAGTTTGAAATCATAGGAGTTGTTGTCCTTGATTATTTATGGTGTTTTAAACTAGATTTGGATTTGAAGTTTTTTGAAAAACTTTGATGAGTAAAATGAATTTTAACCGGGTGATATATATAAAGAGAGTTCAAAATTTTGTTTAAAAGTTGGTTTTAAGTTTACTTTGTTATTAAGGTGCTAAAGCTTTTATCCTTTGGGTTTTTGTGAGAACAAGGTTTCTACCTTTATAGATTGAAATAAAAAAGTTTAGTCATTGACATTAAATTTTTAATTTTTATGAAAAAAAATTAACTTTGAGAAACAAAGTTTCAAACTTCATGATTTTGAGAATAGTTCATATAAAAAAATATATATAAGGGTTCAAATTTTGTATATAAAAAATGTTTGAAAGAGAAATATTCACTTTATGAACAAAATTTCAATTTTAACTTTTGAAGTTACAAGTTTTAATTTTTATATTAAGGATATCAACTTGATGCTAAAATTCAAGGTTGAAAAAGTATTTAGGTATTTTGAAAAACATTAATTGATTATAATTTTAGGCTTTGATATCTGATTTTATTATGAATGAAAATTTTAGTTGAAGACTTAAAAGAAAATTGTGAACTTGAGAAATATTTGGTGTTGATGAGAAAATGTGCTTTTTAAGTGAAAGTTTATATACAAATCCTAATTAATAAAGATTAAGATTTGAAAAATGTCAAATTGGAAAATTATGATTTTGAATAGTTAGAATATTAGAACTCTTAGTATTTGAGTTTTTTTATTTATAAGATTTCTTAATACAAAACTTCTACTAGTTTTTCAAATGTTAAAGTGTTGAAATTTATGTAGTTGATTGATGATTTAATTGAAATTTCAAACTGTGTGAGTATGTTTGTCTTTGATTGATTTTGTTTAGAAAATATTTTGTCCTAAATTGTTAAAGACAAAGATTTAAATTGAACTTCAATAAGTTTGAAAAACAATTTCGATATTTTCAAAGTGTGGAATAAATGTTTTGAAATTCAATTTCGTCAAAGTACTTAAACCAAAGTCTTTCTGAAGTTAGAGACCATAAGAGAAAAGTCAAAGCCTAATTGATTTGGATAGTGGCTGAACCTAGAGTTCATTTGGGGGTTTGTTTAGAAACTTGTATTGATTTAATTAATTGATTGGTTTTGGGTACAAGGAAATTGAGAGGTGTCATTGGAATCGTCAGATGGGTTATGTTAGCGTAAGTTGCTTGTGTAGTAAAGCACTGTCGAGGTAAGGGCACTTTCTAACGATATTATATATGCTTGAATGTAGAGTGTGTATGTATAGATGTTCTTTTTGCATGTGGTGAATAATGGTGCACACCACTGTTTATGTATTTTATGTGATTATGTATTCTTAACTAATAACATATGTGTTATGAATGTGATTGACAAGAATATGTTTTGAGTATACTCTGTAAAAAAGTATTAAAAAGTATTAAAAATTATTAGTGTTTAACGAGTATTAAAAGGAGAGTATTTTAATAATTGCATTTACATAATGATTGATTTGGAAAAGTCGGAGCATGCTCACGCATTTCGTAGTTAGTGGTGATCGTGATGAGTCACAGTGTTAGTGATGACCGTGATGGGCCATGGGGTGCTTCCTTTAGTTGATTGGTCAACCTTATCCTTACAAGGATTTTGGAGTCGTGTAGGTCTGTGATAGACTGCACTCTAGTAAATCGTGATGACATGTGATAGGTGGCACCTCGGTAATCAATATTGGTCTGTGAGAGGCGGTACATTTATGATTTACAGCCCTCAAAGAAGGTGTGGAAATTCTAGAATCATGTGTACTGGCATATAAGCATCGCATTAGAATGTTTTGTCACACGAGTCATGTTTGTTATATGATGATATTTATATGCATGTTTGTTTATCACTTGATGTCATGCCATGTTATGCTTTTGTGCTTTGTATTTTTGTATGTATGTTGTTTTTATATTGTGACCCTCTACTATTATTGTGGATCGGGCTTACGCACCAGAGTCGTGCTGGAATTGCAACGACGTCGAAGACGCGACATAGCGATGATTTTCGATTGGTAATCGGAAGCAATGAGGCTTGATGTCACTTGTGAATCCTCAAAACCCAGTCACCCTCAGTTAGATTAATGATCAACTTAGGATTTTATTTAAGAATTTTATTTATTCTCCATTCCTTATTACAACGTTGTTGTCACAATGGAGTGTATGTATTTGAAAAAATTGTATTTTTTTTTAAGTCTATGTGAATTGTTCGGTTGTAAGTAAGTCTGTTGTGTTGAAACCATTTTATATAATGAAACAGAGATTCTAATCGTCTCTTTTGGAAAAGAATTTTACAGTTAAATATTTTATTCTGATTTAAATTACAATAAGATTATGAATATTTTATCTAAATGTGTTTAGTTGTTTTTAAAAAAATTTACACTATCACTCTTAAAAATCGGGGTGTTACAATAACAATGAGGAATGCTCAATTGTGTATATGCCTAAAATAAAGAAATAAAATATATGTGTAAATGACATTATAACAACATCTGTAAAAATATAATATGACATTAAATTACCCCTCCATTCCAAAGTCAAGTGGCCATGTGGTCACTAAATGTCCTAAGGACATATGTGTCAAAAAGACCTTCAGGGAATCCCTTAGCTACTAAACCCTTATGCTTTTGTTGGGGCTTATTTGCATTGATAGGTTGATTCATCTACTCTTGTTGAGGCTCATCTTCATCTAGTTGTTCAGGTTGATCCATATGCTTCTACTGTTGTAGCTACTTTGAAGACAAAGTAGCACGATCATCACCACATCAGCAAGCTCCAACTAAAATGGTCGGTTTAACACGAGTCTCATAGTCATAAGACATATTAACTCTTACCTGACTCTCGTGGACAGTAAACATAGTACACCACGCGTGCTGGAAAATAGACATACATGCTCAATAATCAGTTACACTCAACAAAATATTTTAGTAACTAACACATTCGTGAATTATGCATACGTAAACCTACACAAACTGAGTTTATACACGTTTACATGAATCCAATCAACTCACATATATATATTACAATATTTTCAACTACTTCAACTTAATTCACATAAATGTATGCAAAAAGAAACAAAGAGGAATACTAGAACAAAAGACATCGAAAAAACTTGTAAATGGTTTGCAAAAGTGACTTATCATTTGCGAGTCTGCTTCAGCAAGTTCACGAAAATGGATGAGAGCGAGAATAATGGTCGAAATCGCGAAATACTAAAAGAAAGAAGCAGATAGGTTTACATGAATCCAATCAACTCACATATATATTACAATATTTTCAACTACTTCAACTTAATTCACATAAATTTATGCAAAAAGAAATAAAGAGGAATACTAGAACAAAAGACATCGAAAAAACTTGTAAATGGTTTGCAAAAGTGGCTTATCCTTTGTGAGTCTGCTTCAGCAAGTTCACGAAAATGGATGAGAGCGAGAATAATAGTCGAAATCGCGAAATACTAAAAGAAAGAAGCAGATAGGTTGGCCTTTAGTCTCATGATGCCAAAAATGAGAGATAAGAGAATAAAGGGTTTTTGGTAGGATGTGTAAATTGGATTTGATTTTGAGGACAACTTAATCATTTTATGTTCTTTTAAAAGGTGATAGTGGGTGTAACTGGACAAAAGAGAGTGTAATAGTAAAAGTGAAAATAATTTCATTAAAGAAAAATATGCATACACAAGTAGGGTAAGATAGTTCAAATAAATAAGGTTGATGGTAGAATGTTAGCTTTTGAAACCCTAAACAATAAAAAAATAATTGAAAATCGTAGATGCGACGACATGCCTCTAAAAAATTGTCGAAAAGAAGTTAAATGTTTAAAACTTTATCTACTTCATAAAAATAGATTTTTTATTTTTTCTAAAATGTGTCTTCATTTTACTTTGATGAGAGACTCGTGAAGTGAATTATTGCTTTAGAGAGAAAATAAAATATCCATTAATAAAAATATTAAAAACATTTTCTTGACACATTATTTTTAAAAATATAGACAACTATTCAATTCAAAATTTTCTTACTTTCTTGTTAACAACTAAAATGAACATAACTTTTAAAAAAAATATATATTCTCACAAAACTAAACGGGTCCTTGATACCCGCCATTATAGGTGGAAACAAAACCATGCCATAGAAATGGGAAAATATGTCATACGGTTATTAAATAACCCTCATTTTTATAATTCAATCATCTCTCAATTTTTCTTCTTTCACCATATACCTATGGATATAGATCCTTCTAATTTCTTAATTCTCAAGAAATCGAAAACTCTATACCATAGTTTGAGGTATAGAAACATACATTTCTAGAATGAAGATTATATAACAAAGCTCCCCATTTCTTTTGAGAGAATATCTACTCTTTAACAAATGGACCCCATAGAACCACATAACCTATGTACGCAGTAATAAGTAAAAGATAACATATTCGAATTTGGGAAGTTCAATCTTACCATAAAACTAACAAATAATAGTTTCATTTGAAAAGTACAAGCACAAGATAGAATATGCTTCCTCAATCAAGCAAAACTGAAACAGGAGTTTTCTTAAATGGATCTAATAGAGCCAACTGTTCAGCCAAAGCTTTGTTGGGAAATAGATCATCAGCTTTCATCCTCTCCCTGATTCCATATGCCGGTAGTTTGGCGTTTAAATAAGCCTGTGTTAGAGCATGGAAAGGAGATATTCTAGAAACATAACCAGATTGTCTCAATCTATAGAAAATCTTCTCTGTATTATGGACATCACCCCTCTTTGCATACTGCTCCATAATAGTCATATAAGTAGTAAATAATGGCTTCATCTTATTCTGCTGCATTGCCTTCTGCAAAACAGAGTCTGCCTTCTCAATTTCCCCTGCATGAATATAAAGTGACACAAGAGCATCCCAGGTCAATGGACCTATTATGCATCCACTATCTCCCATTTTCTTAATAAGATCCTTGCCCTTGTTTACCAACTTATGCCTTGCATAAATGTTGAGGAGTATTGAGTAGTTCTTAGCGGAAAGCTTCCATTTATTTGACATAATCTCAAAAACTGCCTCTGCTTCTTCAATTTTGTTTAACTTTCCCCAAGCTTCAACAGCAGCAAGGCAATCCTCTATCCGAGGAGGCCTTGACTCACAAACCTTCCAAATTCTCTCCACTTCGTCGACCCTTCCCAGAATTGCATAAAGGCGGAGCAAAGTTGGGATTACCCACATATTCTCTTTCAAGTTTTCACCTTCAATATCCTTCAATATAGCATCAGTTTTTTCTGTAAGCCCAGCTGAGGCATAATGCCTAGCCAAGGATGCCTGTGTTTGATGGTCTAGTTTAACACCTTCTGCCTTCATTGTCTCAACTATTTGATCCATTCCATCAATGTCATTGGATAGGCCCTTCACGTCTATTAAAATTTTATAAGTAAAAGGAGAAGGTTTGATATTCTCCTTTTCCATCATAAGTAACACCTCAGCTATTTTCTTCTTGTGAGTCTTTTTATAAATAAGAAGCAACTGCTTACAAGCAAAGGCTGTAACCGGAAGATTTAACTCCCTCATTTTGTTGAATATTTCCTCAGTTTTCCTCAAATTGTTCAGACTAGCAGAGTTAGCTAGTAATGTTCTGTATAATAATTCTCCTCTGAAAGAATTTGGAACGCAGTTGATGAAATTTTCTGCCTTTCGTAGGCCATGTAATTTGGCAATCAAATCAAGTTTAGAAGCATATTCTTTCTCAGTAAATTCAAGCTTTTTCTTTGACTCTAGCCACTCAAGGACCTACAGTTCCAACAAAAAAAAGAAAATTACATTATATTGTAGAATCAGACATTAACAATCAACAATGTAATACATAAAATGCTTTTGAAGAATGATCAAATAAGACAATATGCCTGTAAAATCGACTGATGAAAAATTACATGTCATTCACAATAAAATCTACATGCCAAAAAAGAAAACAGGTCATTCCGCCATCCCTGCAGGCCTAACTACAGTTGTTATTCCAGAGTCACATGGAATGACCAACCCGGCAACTCCAAAAATGTGGTAACAGGATGGCAACTATACCAAAGATTATGGATACAAGGTAAATAATTCATACATACAATACCTATACAAATGCTGCAAAATTAGTGGGATATGAACTGTGAAGTAAACAGCAAAAGATCAAAAGTAACAAAGACTTGATTGAATCAGGAGAGAGAGAGAGTGGGAACAGAAAATGAGTTTTTTGGAAACAGAGAAAATCTGTAAATCAGCAGAAATTATGACGCAGGGCCATCCCAAAGATTTTGGGTGCCATCTACGAATTAAGAACTTAGAGCCTTACTTTTTTATAAGCCATATGCGTGTGCGCGCGTGTGTGTATATATAGCAACAAAAATTATCCTAACTAATACCTTCATCTAAAGTTCTTTTTCTTTTTTGTAAGCTCTTCAAGGTGCTTATCAATTGTTACGTCTTTCTAAACTCTGATTAGTAAATCAATGTATTCACTCATAAAAGACATATGTGCACCACTAGATTCATGTTATTTAAGTCTATTCAAAAGATAAGTTCAATCATTAAAATTTTCATTTTCTAAGTGATTTGTTTTATGTATGACTTATATCAAATAACTAAAAAAAAAAAAAAAAAAAAATAAAGTCAATCTAATTTGTTTGAATAAACTAGTCAACTCTTATCATGGTTTTCTAGGACAAGAAAGAGGAGAATTTTCAAAAACCCCTTCACAAAAAATTATTTCAAAACCTTCACAAGAGGGATAATTTCAAAACTCTCATAAGGAGAAACTTCAAAAATTATTTTAAATCCAAATGATTCTCAAATTACTTTGTTTAAACCAAAATCTAAGTATTTTGTCAAAACAGAATATCAAAACATTTGGACAATCGATGATCACTTTTATAATAAAAATCCTCAATTGGTCATCTAAAAGATTTTTTCAGAAGGCTGGTTTTTCAAACCATGGAACCTTCGAAAATCCCTCAATGGTTTGCCCATTGATGGAGATTATATGGCTCCATTCCAGATATCTTGAAACCAGAAGTCCAAGATAGCTTCCAATTATACAAAACTCATTACAAACCAACAGATTATCGTTGTTTCCCCAACTGAGACAACAAATTCAAAACTAAAAAACCCAGTTTTTAAACCATTCCGAATCTCAAGAACAAGCCAAAAACTGTTTAGAGAAGGAAAATCAGAATTTACCCAAGCCTTACATGACCAACTGAGTAGGATAAAACATTCTTCTACCTCTACACCTTTGGTAGCTAAGGATACATTCGAAAAAACAGTTACGACTTTAGACCAAGTTTCTGAAACCGAATAAGAACTGCAAAACTTGTGCAAACTCCAATGGCAGAAGGGTCAACCTTTAACCATGGTTACAACACCATACCTAGGTATTGAGAACAGACCCAATGTCCTTTCTCAATCTAAATTCAACGCCAGTACTGTCTATGAATGGAACTGTATGTCCGAATACAACATCCTAAGTCTCCTACAATAAATGACAATGGCATCCAATGCCTACAAAACCCAAGCCAATGCGTCTGACAAAGCCATAGCTGAACTCCTAATAGCAGGATTCTCAGGCCAGCTCAAAGGATGGTGGGATTACCATCTTACACCCACTCAACACTTAGAAATATTGAATGCAATCCAAACCACAGAGGAAGGAATCCCCATCCACGACGAGATAGAAAACCCAATACCTAATGCAGTTACATCATTAATCCACACAATCTGCCTGCAGTTTATAGAATTTACCCAAGCCTGCACACTGGAATGATTGCAAAAAGAATTACTCTACAATCAAAAAAGAAATTCTTTCAATTGTCATGTGCATTACAAAATTTCAAAGTGACTCAATCAAAAAATTTTACTTCGAATTAATTGTAAATTTTCCCCCATATGTGCAGATGTAAACTGTACAATGCATCCTTTGTTATTTGTTTTTTGTTTAAGAATACCCCATATCCTATATCTGATGCATCTGTTTCAATAATTTTTTGGGTTGATAGGTCAGCTAGATGCAAGCAAGGTATTTCTTTAATCTGTTTTTTGATTATTTGAAATATTTTGGTATGCTCTTCTGACCAGGCGACAGGTTTTTTCTTTAACCTATTATGGAGAGGTTTTGCTATCCTATTAATGTCAGGACAAAAAACTAGTACATAGTTCAAACTTCGTAAAAATCTTTGTAATTGTGTTTTGTCAGAAAATTTATCCGCGAAACTTAAATACCTTTCAATAGGGGTAATAGTACCCTAAGAGATATAATGTCCTAAAAAACGGATTTTTGTTTGAAAAAGTGAAATATTGGATTTTGAAACAACCATTCCATTTTTCTTAGTGATCATTAAGAATGTTCTAAATTATTTGAAATGTTGTTCAATGGTTTCTGAAAAAATTAAAACATCATCAATATAGACAATGCAAAATTTTGAAAATAGATTAAAAATTTCATTCATAATTCTTTGAAATTCTGAAGGAGCATTTTTTAATCCAAAGGGCATTACTGTCCACTCATATTGCCCAAAAGGGACAGTGAACGTTGTTTTATATCGGCCATTTGAATCAATTTGTATTTGCCAAAATCCTGATTTCATGTCGAATTTTGAAAATATAGATGAGGAATGCAATTTTTGTAAAAGATCTTTTTTGTTTGGAATCGGATATCGAATCCATTTTAAAGCTTTGTTTAAAAGTTTGTAATTTATTACTAACCTAGGTGTATCTCTTTCTATTTCAGAATTTTTATTCACATAGAAGGCTGCACAACAGGGGATCTAGATATTGTTATTAAACTCTTTTGTTCTAGGTCTTGGATTTCTGTTTTGCAATGCATTTCTAGTTCATAATTCATTTGAATAGGTCTAGCTTTTGTTGAGATTTGTTTATCAGAAAAGTCATTTTTGTATGGTAGATCTACCATATGTTGTTTTCTATCCCAAAAAGCATTTGGCATATCTGAACAAATTTCATTTTCAATTCTTTTTTGGAGTTCTGAAAAAAAAAATTTATGAAACTATTTTGTAATTGTTGTTCAGTTCTGAGAAAAGAAACATCTTGTTTCAAAAAACATAGATGTTTTTCTTTTCCTTGAATTAAACAATTTAATTCAGTTTTGGGTTTTTGTAATTCTATAAAGTGCAGGTTGATTGTGTGGATTAATGTTGTAACTGCATCAGGTATTGGGTTTCCTATCTCGTCGAGGATGGAAATTCTTCCTCTGTGGTTTGGATTGCATTCAATACTTCTAAGTGTTGAGCGGGTGTAAGATGGTAATTCCACCATCCTTTGAGTTGACCTGAGACTTAGGATGTCGTATTCGGACATACCATCTATGTTCCATTCATAGACAGTACTGGCGTTGAATTTAGATTGATAAAGGACATTGGGTTTGTTCTCAATACCTAGGTCTAGTGTTGTAACCATGGTTGAAGGTTGACCCTTCTGCCATTGGAGTTTGCACAAATTTTGCGGTTCCTGTTCGGTTTCAGAAACTTGGTCTAAAGTCGTAACTGTTTTTTTGAAGGTATCCTTAGCTACCAAAGGTGTAGAGGTAGAAGAATGGTCTATCCTACTGAGTTGGTCATGTAAGGCTTGGGTAAATTCTGATTTTCCTTCTCTAAACAGTTTTTGGCTTGTTTTTTAGATTTGGAATGGTTTAAAAACTGGGTTTTTTAGTTTTGAATTTGTTGTCTCAGTTGGGGAAACAACGGTAATCTGTTGATGTTCTTCTATTTTAGTTAGTTGTTTTGCAATTGTGCTAAGGTATGTATTTGTAAAATTATTTTGTTAAAGGATATGTCTAATATCTTTTTCTGTACTTTCACTTGGGATTTTGAAAGGTGCTGCTTCTATTGGCTTTTCTAAGTGTGTTACTATTTGTCTTAATGGTGGATGTTCATATTGTATTTTCATACCGTTTGCCATCTCTGATTCTGTAGTTTTATTTCTAATTGTTATGGGATTTACTGAATTTTGATTTTGTTTGAAAGGGTAAGAAATTTGACTTTGTGTTGCATAAATTTCAAACCAATCGAAAAATAAAATGTGTTTTATTTTGTAAAAAGAACTCATAAAATTCATTCTGAATTTCTTGTCTTTGTTTTAGAAAGTTTTTGAAGAACGTGTTCTTTTTTCTGTATTTTTGGAAGCATAAACATATAATAAATGGGGCCCCATAAAATTGGGCCCTGTGCGGTCGCTCCTCCCACACACCCTTAAGACTGCCCCTATGATGACGCTAAGTTTGCTTTCCTAACATCAATACTTTTAATGTAAAATTTGATGCAAATATAAGTTTGATTCATTTACCTGCAAAGCCTTTCCATGCATTTTCTGCTTTCGAAGATTAATCAAGGCAAATGTGATATCTTGCCTGCTTAATTCTTTACCTTTTTCAACCCACTTGTTCAGCGCAGAATCAACGGGAAGATTTACAACAGCCTTGAATAGTTCTGATCTCCTGTTTCTACTCTATGAATTTTTCACATCTAGATCACTTTCAGTATCCGACAACTCCAGCTCATTATGTGGTTTCCCGCCATCCTCATCACCTTCAAACAGATCTGTTTGAGACTCAACACTATCTCCATCTCCATCTACCTCCAGCTCATCATCATCATCTTTTGTGCTACTAGCATCAGCTTGTGACGAAAGTTCACGCTTGCTCACAGTAAATTTCTGAGAAGCATGACCTGTGCGGTAAAATGTGTGGCCCGATGACAGAAATCTATCATGTTTCATTTGATGATAATTAGGAGCCGCATCTTCATATTCCACCAAAGTATTTGGCATTAATTTGACACGAGAAGTTCCAACATTATAAAGCCCTTGGCTTCTACAAACAATACACATTAAACAATTAGCACAAAAAAAACACCTAAATGTGCATAAAAAAGATCTAAACAGCTATTTTACCACTCAAATTCATTAAACTAAACAGCTATGTTATTTGAACATCAAAATACTAACACCATATGTTACACCGTAAATGTTTATGTATGTCTCTCTTCTAGTTTATAAATTTTATACTTTACACACATTTCAAAAATACACACAAAAAATACTTGACACCGTATTTCTCTAAATTAACACAATGCAAAAAAATCATTAGTAACATTAAAGTTAATAATAGTTAGTAACATTGATACAACACAAATAATTCATAAAAAAATAAAATTAGGTTGTGAATGATGAATAAATAAAAGAAAAGAAAAGATGATGCAGAAGAAACAACGGGTAGAATGAGTGAGTTTAGTGTTTACCTTGGGGTGAGACGAAATGAAGTTCGACGAAGTGCCCACATTGTGACAGCAGAATGCAAGAGACGAGAAATGAGCAAGAAAAGAAATGATTAAACCCTAAAATTAAAACCAACTCGAAAAACACTCCTTGTCCCAATTGATTTTTTTTTTTTAATTATTAAATATATATGTTTTTGTTTTTATAAGTAGTGTTATTTAGTAGACACAGACTTAGGGAGTTTAATCATTTTTTTTTAACATCTTTCATAATAATAAATATATATTTTATTAATTAATAATTATTATTTTTATTAAATTATTAATTTAAGTTTTATTAATTATTATTTTAATTAAATTAATAATTTATTTTTCCTTAATTAATTTCAAGGAATTATTATTTTAAATAATTAAATAAATACAATGTTAATATTTTTTTAATAATTATCTAATTAAATTTTACTTTTTATAATTAATAAAAACTTAAATAAAATAGAATCTATAAAAATAACAAAATTTAATTAAATATTATAATTAAACATACAAATACAAAATGAACTAATTTCTATCGGAAGCATAAGGACATTTATTCTTGTTATGTCCCTCGTTCTGACACAAACCACATCTTTTGGAGTGTGTATTTTTCTCCTGTTGATCCATTTGAGTATAAATGTGAGTAGACTGTGGACGATCTTTTGGAGCTCTTCTCATGGCTGGATTGTGGCACAATTTTATTCCATTGTATTCTGGCTGGTATGATTGAAGAGGAATTGTTGGGAACTCTTCCTTGTAAACGTCAAAGATACATTGCAATGTATACTTGGAAGACACATATGTCATGTAGTCACGGTGAAGAAATGAACAAGCAGCAATGATATGTGAACATGGATAGTGTAATGCTTGAAACTCACCATAATCACACAATCGCTTATTGAGGTATACCTTGAATGTCCCTACAAGACCACTTGGTGGATTGATGACCCTTCATCATATCATTTTTTTTTATTTTTTTGTTAGTCTTATCTTTCTTTAATCATTAGTTAATTTGAAGAGTTATTTAATATATTTTGTTGATTTTAGTTCTTTGATTTGATAAAATATTTATGTTCTTATTTCCTTGATTAAGTAGAGAATTTTTAGTAATTTTACATTGCTTTTTGTTTTAGTGCAGTAATGAATTTGACGAGAAACCAACATCATCTATGTGGCGTATTTCAGATAAGTGTGTTAAGCAAAATAATAGTTTGCCTTTGAAAAGTGTGTTAGCAAAAATGATCGTCTAGCTCTAATAACGGTGACAAATATTGTATCATTTGACTCTGATAAAAGTCAACACTCTAAAATGTTAAAGATCTGAAAAGTCAATGCTCTAAAGAAGACAAACTTGTCATCTTCTAAGATATGCCCTCTTAAAATTGAAGATACGTAGAATCAATCATTAAGATATATATATATATATATATATATATATATGGATACATCTTAAAGACCGGCCTTAAACGGTGATTGAAGAAATATTAGTGGATACAACATATCTTCGTTATTGCTTTTAGATTTTCGTCTAATCCAGAAGATTCAGACAAAATGATGCACAAACATTTCAATGCTCCTTTTCTTACTTCCTCTTTGTACTTAAAGTGCTTAGTTCACTTTGATTTGATAAATAATTGTAGACGTTAGTTGATAGATGGAATCACATGTGAATCAATCAATCAACATATTCTTATTTAAAGTGTTCAAAATGTTAATCGAATAATTGCAATTTCTCTATAATTTTATGTATGAAATTTTTAATATACATAGTTTTGCTTAATACACTTTTATAGATTACACTCTGCATCAAAAATCTCTAAAAAAATAAGGACTATATTCAATTGTTTTATCGATTCTTTGAACCATCTCTTCTAACAAAACAAATGAAAATCATATATACCAATATATGTGTGAGTCTTTCTTAGCTTTAAAATATCATCATAAGGTGTAAGTGTGAATTCACAATGCTTATCTTTTTAAAAATAATTTATATTCATGACCATTAATTGACTTAAATTTATAGTTGTTCATGGTAGTTGAGATATTTGACATTTCGTAACATTTTCTCTCAATTAAACATAAATTTAAAATTTTCAATATTATTGCTCTACATAGTGTATTGAATTTTATTTGTTAAAATATTGCGAACACAAAAAAAAAATGATTAACTTTTTGTATATGAAAAATTTAGAGTGAAAAAATGGTACTTCAATTCAACTTAGACAAAATCTTATAACTCACTAAACACTTAAAAAATAATTTACATTTATCTCCTTCTAATGATAAGATGCCTAACTTTATTTTCAAATGGTCCAAAAATACTATTAAAAAAATGTCCAAAAACAATTATAAAATACAACAACAAAAAATAATAAAATTTAGCATAGAAAAATAATACATCAAAAAATGTAAATCATATCAATTAATAAAAGAATATAACTTGAAACATATTATTTCATCTATGAAAATATGATTAAAGTAATCTGACTTGATCTTCAAAGTTCATCATTCTCTATATTCTAATTATCCTAACTTTACATCTCCACACTTTGTATTTATTATTGATGATTATGCATCAATGAAGTCATAATTTATGTTTTATTCGAAATTCAAAAAAGATAAAAAGGTCCTACAGTGATAGGAATCGATGAATCAGTGAAGGAAGACTTTTAGTCTGAATCCATGACATAAATGATGTATGTTGGTTAGATGTACCTCCAAATACTCTATGAATGAAATATTTAAAATGAGATACACCTTAATAGAAAATAATGTAAGGCTTATATAATAAAACGAGATAATACTTTAATAGAAAATAATGTGACACTTATATAGTATAAAGATGTACAGTTGGACTTGGGCCAATCTTAAGTGAATACTGAAAACATTTGTACGCAAAGAAAAATATATTGTGAGGATGAAATTGATCATTAATTCCTAAGAATCTAAAATTGAAGTTATTTCAAATATTTATATAGAATTTATATTTCCTGAGGCTTGTTGATTTAATTTTGTTGATATGATGCGTAACAATATTCGGTTGGAAGGAGAGTAAATAAATTGTGAAGTTTTTAAATAAATTGTAAAATAGAATTATCATAAATATAAATTTAAAATAAATTGTGAAGTTTTTTTTATTTCAAAATACATTTAAAATGGAAACAAAAAATAATATTATATTTTTAAATTCGAAAATTAAAATTAAAAATTATAATATATTTTTTTAATTTGATAATAATTGTTATATATATATATACATATATAGTTTTTTACAATAATTACTATATATATATATGACAAAAATTAATTTATATATATACTATTGATTAAATATTAATAAAGATAAATTTGAGGAGAAAATAAATTAAAATAAAATTATCATAAATATAAATTTGAAAATAATTAAAAACTGAATAGTTGGATAAAGCTTGTTTAACTTTTTCTTGAAAAGATAAAAAAAAATGAAATTATATAGATGGATAAAAGTTGAATCTATACTTATTTACTCTCTATATATATATTACATAGGGTGATTTATATATTATAGTATAGTATATTAAATTATAATACTGTATAACAATAAAGGGAATATATAATTTTGGTGTAACTTTTTCTTTCAATTTTTTACTTCATTTAAATTAGGCTTTATTGTACCGCTGGAACACAAATACCGTGATTGTTCGATTTTGAGCCCATGTTTTTTTAGCATTTTTCATCCCTCAAGTTTAGCCTCTTTATTTTGAGGACTCACTTTTAATTTTACACCATTTTGCGCATATGTAACCAAATTAAATAACGTGACAATGATACATTGGATATCAATTAAAAAGTATAAATAAGTAATGAGTACTTAATTGCTTAATATCCAAATTAATTAAATTTCAAAATCATCATTAATTATTTAGATTAGTGTTTAACCGGTGCGCTGCACGGAAAGGAAAAAGAATTATAATATTAACAATTATATTTATATATAAATATAATGAATAAATACTAATTTTTTTAGACAATATATAAATTTTAATAATTGAAAAGGATATCTAATTGTGCTATAGTTCAATAGAAAAAAAACACCCAACAGTTAAATAATATTTATGATTTCAGAGTATCACACTTATGATTACACATCTTACAAAAATGTATACAACATAAAAAAATAAATAATAATTATGGAATAAATCCACTGCACCCAATAAACCATTTGATTCTTATAAAAAAATAAATCATTTTGGAGCCCTGATCTCATTCTCCTCATGACATGAAGATTGCCACATGAACACAACAAATTCAACTTCAATTCCAGTAACCTCAATTCCTTTAAAATATATGCATACCAAATTAAATCCAAAAGGGAAAAAAACTAAAGCTAAAATTCCAAACAACAGAGCATGATAAGGACCATAAGCATGAGAATATAATAATGAATACAAAAAAGGAGCATGAGCATAAATTTGAGACAGCTGACATTTAATCAAAAACAACATAATTTAAAAACATTTTTCTGAAACTCTACTGAAAATACATGTTAGAAGATGAGGCAGCTGCCATATACCAAATAAAGTCATATGATATAACTATGTGCTACTTTATTAAATATGGTTGGGTCGATGAGAAATAAATAAGACCCAAAATCACAGACAATGGATATTCTCCCATGACTGATCTCATTAAAACAATCTATGCTAGTGTATTCACTTGCATGGTCATACTACAACATGAAAAACAAATAATTTATTGGATTTATTTCTTCTTATTTGACAATAATCATCAGACTAAGAATCTCATTAAAACAATCAATATAATCATACAAAGTATAGATTGGCAATCATGCCATATCACATATTGCATCAAACGAAAAAAAATTAAATATTAACATCAAAACATTATATACATACATATTTCGTTAAACATAGTAGAAATTGGGAATCAATTAAACAACTTTTATATAAAAAAAGACTTGCTTTCCTCTTGTATTCCAAAATATGCAAGAAAAAAAATCATAGATGACAGTAAAGAATTCACAATCATTATAAGTGCTTATATATAAACTATGCTAGAATATAAGTGGAAATGAAAATGGAAGCAAATATGCTAGAATATAAGTGGAAATGAAAATGGAAGCAAAAATCTACAATACACTATAAGAATTTTCAACTATACTAAAAATACAATTTTGTCCTTCAAAAATTTAACTTTTGCAAAAATTTTAGGATCACAATTGTAAATTACTCTAGTTTTCTGCACAGAACCCAACTTCTTCAAATTTTTGTCATTTTGAAATATTTGTGGCTTACAAACTGCAACACTCCAACATTTCTGCAAATCAAACAGATTCACGGAGAAGAAAATCAGATAGATTCAAGAAGAAGAAAATCGCAAATGGAACAACATAAAGAAGGGGTTGCCACAATCTGTGATACAAGTCTGTTCAAGGTTTGTCACTTTCTCCTTCAAACCCATTCTAATTTTCAGTTCTTCCTTCTATGAGTGTTGTTTCCTATAATTGCAACTAAATTTTCCTTTCGTTCAATTTCAATGTGTGTTGTTTCTATTTTACTAAACTCATTCTAATTTTCAGTTCTTCCTTCTATGAGTGTTGTTTCCTATAATTGCAACTAAACTTCCATTTTGTTCAATTTCAATGTGTGCTGTTTCTATTTTACTAATATATATAATATTAGTATTTAGTATACTATATCAAAATCATGAAAGAAAGAGAAAGGAAAAAGCTGCAACAGAGAAAGCAGCGATAACGACGCAAGAAGGTCAACCCGAAACGGAAAGCACCAGAACCATCCAGATCCAGTCTCACTCTCCACCACTTTTGATAGGATGATTCTCCATCGGTGGAATAAATCGATGAAGGATAAAATTCCCGCCATGTTTTCGAGATTCACGCGGTGGTGGTGGTTTCTGTGAACGGTTACGGTTGAGAAACAATATGAGAAGAAATAGCGAGAGGTGCCATAGAGAGAGAATAAAACAATTTACGCATGTGCCATTAAACAATTTTAAATAATTAAATAGTGCTATTTGTTTGGTCTTTAATTTTTTCTAAGCCTCCACGACAAAAAAACGTAACTCAACTTCTTCATCCTCTTTTGCATTTTATTTTTTAGGGTTTTTTGTAGTTCTAAATGTTTTTAAAAACACTATTTCTTAGTTCTTTAAGTTATTCTTGGTAACTCACCTTCTTCATATTCCTTTGCATTTTTTTAGGTTTTTTGTTTGTACTTTTAAATATTATTAAAAATGTTATTTGTTTGGTCTTTAATTTTTTCTAAGCCTCCACCACACAAAACGTAACCCAACTTCTTCATCCTCTTTTGCATTTTATTTTTTAAGGTTTTTTTGTATTTATTTTAAAAAAACTATTTTTTAAAAACACTATTTCTTAGTTCTTTAAATTATTCTTCGTAACCCATCTCATTTCATATTCCTTTGCATTTTTTTAGGTTTTTTGTGTGTACTTCTAAATGTTATTAAAAACTGAAATTGCATCTTCAACTTCTTTATGTTTTCTTGACTCTTTAAGTTCCAAATCTTTTGCATTTCATCTTCAAAGATATTACAATCTAAAATAAATGATTAATTTTCAATTTATGTTTATAAAATTTGCATTGGTTCATAGACAAGAAATGCAATACCATTGAAGGACATTAACACCTCAAAGGAAACTTGGAAAATAGCAGTTAGGGTCACAAATTATTTCACTGTTGTTAGTAAAAATGGGAATGCGCACGATGAAGTTATTTTGATGGATCAACAGGTCTACATTTTAACTTTTTCTTTATGTTTGGTTAACAAATATCTTCATTCTATTGGTTAGTATCTCATTTTATAAATTATTTGTTATTAAAAGGCGTATCAAATACATGTTGTTATACGACAAGATGATTCTGTTAAATGGAGGGGAAAACTCAAAGAGAATCAAACATACATCATCCATAACTTTTCAGTTTTTTCAAGTAATTTCCAGTTCAAATATTGCCTCCATGAATTCAAAATTGTTTTCTATTCTGCTACTTTTGAAGAAGACATTGATCTCCCTGTAATCCCACCGACTCAGTACCGTTTTGTGTCTTTTATCACCATTTTGAATGGGCAGAACCCTCCTAACAACTTAATTGGTAATACTATTATTTTCTTTTTTTTCTTTTTTTTAATTGAATAATATATATGTGTTTTATATTTTTCATATTTCAATGGATAACTTATCTTTTTTATTTATAGATATTATTCGGGTAGTGGATGAGGTCATTTCTTCAACTTCAACATCATCAACCAAAAAAACTTGTGTCACCGTCAAAATCAAAGATCTCAGGTAACAACAATATTTACATTTAATTATTATACTATACAAACCATGTTTCAAATGATATTATTCATTTGATCAGCGATATCATCCTTACTTGCTCCCTATGGGAGGCTTATGGTACACAATTCCTCAATTATGTTAATGCTCACCCCAACTCTGGTCCCATCATTATAATCTTCCATCATTATAATCTTCCACCATGCACGAGTCAAGCCTCCAGAAGGTATTATTAATTCAACACAAGTACTAATTGTTTAATGAAAGATTTCGTTTGTTACAATTTACTTAAATGTAGTTGTTAATTAATTAGTTCTATATAGCAGGAAACAACGGACACACAATCATTAATGCATGGAGTGAAACTAAACTTCTTATCAATGAAAACACGCACCAAATCAAGGAATTCAAAAATCAATAAGTTGACCAACTCTTTACAAGTGTCTTCCAAATGTTGCAGTTATGATTTAGCCTGATTAGAGGTCAGGCAATTTTAATAATGTCGACCACTCATCTTCAGTTAGTAGTTTCATTTATAAGTAATCTTTTTCTATTAAGTAGTCAATTTTCAATGAATGCAGGCTACTTGCAATAGATGATATAGATAACTATATTCAGGGCAGCCAACTACAAACTCAGATCGCATCTTCATCTCAATACACTTCACAAGAGAAGTTTATGTACAATGCTCAAGCTAAAACACTTCGCCAAATCAAGGCTATTGGACATGTAACTATAATTTCATAACACTATTTTTATGTAGATATATACATTATTTAATTGTTAAAAGTTTTTTAATTACAACATGGTTTTTAGGAAACAATTTGTGTCACTGTGGCAACTCTGTCAAAGGTTGTGCCAGACAAATTCGGTTGGTTTTATCTTGGTTGCACTAATTGCACAGTCAAAGCTAAATAAAGGATTACAAATTATCAATGTAAATGTGGTGTTCAGGTTGACAAACCAATTCTAAGGTACATCAAACTTTAATAGAAAGAATTTGAATATTATTAAGGGTTAGTGTTACTATATGAAAGGTTTTCTCTTAACTGTCATATAAGGATATGAATTTGTTCCCAAACTAAAAGCAAATATCCCATAAGAGTAGTTCAATATTCAACCTTAATTTATTAGAATTTATAAATCGATATTACAATCCTTATATAAAACACTTATTGGTATCAATACTAACAACATAAAACAGCTACAAAATGATCATTGAAGTTTTCTACGACAATTTGCTTTTGTAACTTCCTTATGTGGGACCAAGATTGTACTTCACTACTTGGTATTTCAGCACTTCAAATGAGGAAGAATATGATTGAGGCATGTATATAATGCTTAGTCCAAGTAACTTCATAGTTTGGATATTTATTGTTTACCATATAATATGACATAACTCATCTACTTGAAACATGTTAAAGGCTGGTGATACTGACATAAGGATATATCCATCAAAACTTCAAGACATAATGTGGACCACTCTAGCTTTTCGTGTAAAACTACAACCATTTTCAAAACAGTGTTATGTTAATAAGTCATGGAGTGATGCTGCAATTAAGGAACAATTTCAAATTGAAGAGGTATTCAAACCACATATTGTCTTATTGTATCTTCTAATTGTAATAAATTATATATACTAAAAACTGCACAACTTAAATTAATAGATTTTCAGAACACATTTAAAGGAGAACCGAGTCGTGATCTTCTTAGTCAAGAAATACTATTTGACACTGTAAGTATATCTACATGACTCTCTATAAGTGCATCATTTTGATAAATACATTCTGATTTCATAAATCTTTATGACAATAATCTAATTAATTCCTACAAACTTTATGAAATATGTAGCAATCATTATCAATGACTGGTGAAATTGATATTGAAAATGTTTAGTCAGCTACATCGGCTAAAAGACCTCCAACTGATGACCAACAAGATAATGAGGGTAACGATGCAATTGCAAGTGTCCATCTATCATCATCAAAACCACTCAAGAATATCAAATGTGAATAGGAACTACAATGAAATTATATGCTAAAAAGTAGATGATGACATAAACTATGTTAACAACTATTATTATATGTTGTAATCTTAAGGTCTAATTATGTTTTGGTCTCATGAAGTCTGAATCATGGGATATATATTCTCAAATCATGTATTGTTGTAAACACTAAACACAAGTACACTTTTTGGTTCAATGTTATTATCATAGGATGGATGTTTAATTGATTAATGTCTTTAGGAACAGTAATATCGAAAATATTGATATGTTGTCTATTGAAAAAATATAAACTCAGTGAAACTTTCATACTTTATAAATAATATATTACATTTTATTTTATGAACCAAACTGGTTCATTTATTTTTATAGAAAATCAAGTCATATTTTATTTTTTTTAACAATTAATATCAATCAATAATGGCAAGTCAGTACAGTACGGTTCCCAAAATCAAATCCTTGATAAATTATTTTCTTTAATTATTCTATATGCAGACTTAAAAAAAATATATACAACTATAGACATTGAAAGTATCTAAATGATCAACATAACCTATAATTTAGATAATCACTCAATTAATCAACTTTTCAATTAGTTAAAAGGTGTTGCTCAATTATTTTGTAATTTAATATTGTACTTTAGACTAATCTATTGAGTATTCTATCATGGATATGCCACATTAATGCTTTACCATAATATATATAAATCTAATTTAACAAATGTGCTTAGTTTTATAGTAAAAAATACAATTAGCAATTTGGATTTTTTATGTCGATTTTTGCAATAGAAAGACAATATTCAATCATTATTATTTTGCTGAGATGGATTGTCGAATAACATTGAACATGTTATAGAAAGAATATACTATGGAGAATGTAGTCCAACCATTAAAAGTTAAAGTATGTTGTTAACTCTATTTCTCACATTATGTTATCTTATCAAACAATCAAAATACAATTGAAATTACTATCATATTAATTAACATGCAAATTATGTTACAGGGCTTTGGTGCAGATTATGTGCAAATTATGTTACACGACTTTCGTGCAAATTATGACCCTTGATGCAAAAAAATACAAAAAATGAAGTTGTCTTTCGACATTACAAAAGTTATTGATGATACATTATTAATTTAACGTCAATATCCAATTTAATGTATGGATGGTATTTCTACCGTAGATTTCTTTACATGTAAAATATATTTTAATAAACTATGATTTATTATTATATGTCTTAGTCAACAACATTCAAATTCTATTATTACGATGGTTTCATTGTAACTTGCATGTCTATTGTCTTCGAAAATTGTTTTCTACAAATCAATATTATTTGGGATACTCCATAGAAACTACAATACTATCACTAATATATTAGTTTGGTAATTATTCACTACGGTTTGTTCTATTTATTACAAAAAATACTTAATTAAATAAAAATATATAAACAATGCACCACCCGTGCGATAACACGAGTATTATACTAGTGGTTATAAAAGCAATTACCATCATAACCATTGTTAGATAATCTTTTTGAGACTAATAATTAATTAACCTCAAAATTCTTGTGAGATAGTCCTAGTAAAAATACAACTTTCAATTAAAACAAAATGTATTTACAGAAAAATCCAAGAAAATTGTGTATCAAGAAAGAGAAGAATAAATGAATCTTATTTATATATAATAATCTATTTTTAATTAACAAATCCTAAATAGATGGGATGATTCGAAATTTTGAAAACAAATATCTTTTTCTCAAGTAAAGAGAATATATAGAACTTAGAAATACCAATCGTTAAGTTGAATGATAAGAAGTAAATATTATATGGATGAAATAGAAAACCGAAGGGTTTCTCTTTTCCTTTCCCAAATCTATTTCAATATTAGACCCATTGAAAGAAGAAAAAAAATAGATGGGTGTATAATTTGTGGTAATTCCTATTTAATATCGGTTTGCAATGGCACTTTTTTTTTTTTTTGGACCTTTTTCACATATTAAGACTTTTTCTTTTTCGAAACGGTAGAATTCATTGATAACACATTTGGATGTCTTTTTTTTTTTTTTCAATAACATTAATATGTTCAACTTTCAATAATTTTTTTTAAATAAAATTTGTATTAATAATTAATAGTTAATAAGAACTTAATTACTATTAATAGAAACTTAAAATAAGATTAATCTCTCACTAATTGTCAAATGACAAACTTGTCATAAAATAATATTTATAATATTATTATGTATAGATTTAATTTCAAATAACTCACCCAAAAGGACAAACCGGACCCTATTTAATAATCTAACATGTTTTCTAAAGCAAAGTCCGGCATATCATTGCCACGTCGAGTGTCTTTCTAAAAGGATGAAATAGACCGTTATCCCTTTTTGACTTCCATTAAATTGATCTAACTATCTCCTCAACATATATAGAAAAATCTTTACAACAATTTATGCAAAGTGAAGGAAAATGCTCATAGACTTATGTTTGTAGATACAATAAAATAACATTAGTTTATAACTAATTGTATATCTTATTAACACAAGAAGCAACAACTTTTTTTTATGAATTGCAATAAGCAACACCTTTAGTACTTGTAAAAGAGTCAGGTGAGTATAAATCTTCCTAGTGTGATGAAGGTTGGATTCACATAGATTATCATTCAATTGTGCAAGAGTGGCAACACCCCATGCTTATCAGCACAAATGTTGAGGTCACGAAAGCACTCAAAGTAGGCAACATTATCTGCAAATGCAATCTTGTTGAAAAGGGCGCAACAACAAAAATAATAGAAACTTCTTTGCAACCATCTCCAAAAATTGTTCATCACAACGTTAACAATATACTTTGAGTAGCCAACTGTATTGAGCATGTGACGATCGTGCAACATCAAATTCAACACAAGCACAAGCGGTTTCTGTAACTCCAACTAGATTAGTTAATACCCTTGCAGCCTCCACTTTGTCAAATACTATAACTGTAAGACCCCGTAATTTTTTTATAACAAGAATTAGGGATTACTGTCTAATTATGTCTTGTGTTGTTTATTATTTTCTCTATTTATTGTTTTCATTGTCGATTGTTTGTAAAATTGTTGTAAGTGTTTGACTTGCAAATTAATTCGTGAAACAAATTTCGGGTGTTTCCTTGATAATAAATGACTATGTGAATGTCTTGGCATTGTTTAAATTTCAAAAATAATTTTCTACTGAGTTTATTGAAAACGGACAAGATATACCCGTTGTTTAAATTTTGACAAACTCCTAATGACACTAAAATTTAATCGGTTGTTTTATATATCGACTATAATGAGAATTTGATCTCATTATATTTTTCTAAGCTAAGGAGCAAAAATTTCGTCGGATAAAAATTTATTCACGGAATTTTGTAAAGCTTTAATTTGTAGATTTATTATAAAAAATTTAAGCTACCTATATATTTATTCCTGAGCGAAGTGCGACTAATTTAAGAACAAACTCGGAGACTGAACGAGATGATGTGACTTAAAGTCACAAAATATCTAGATATTTTTGTAGGATATTAATATTTTATTGAGTGGTTAATGAAAATATCTAGATATTTTCTTACTATGTAGTAAGACTTTGTAAGGACAAAAATGAGCCACTTCACTATTGCTTTTTGTGTGTTCCCTAGAATCATTTGTGTAAGAAGGATTAGATGAGAAGTGATGGGTTGGTAAAATATTTTAAAAATATTTTTAAAGACCCAGTTAAAATTATTCGTAGGAGAATAATTTAATCGAATTATAGAAGATTGTTATCAACACTAGGAGAGTTAAATTGGACTGTTAAATTTATCTGTCAATTGGACTGCGATGAGAATATAAATTTTTACTAAAGTAGATCTATAAGTAATGTGATGTGATTATGACTAAGTGTCATAAAGGATATTGTGAGATTTTAGGATTAAATTTATATGACTAATTTTTATAATTAGAAATTTTTGGAGATTAATTTGAAAATTGGGATAGTAGATTAATTAAGAGAAGTAGAAAAAAAAATGTTTCCCTCTCCCTATAAAAGCACTTCATATCCTTCATCATCATCTTTCTATCTCTTTCTTTAATTCTTCAAAAACATCTCTCATTTATCTCCAAACTCAAGTCTTCTCCTTCATTTTTTAGCAACTTAGAGGCCTCCAATCACAAAAACATCCAACTATAAAGTTGTTTCACTACTTGAGAGGATTGCAAAGAGCTAAGGATCACTAGTTGAGGTAGTTATTTCTCCCCTCTTTTCTCTCAAACCCGTAAGCATGCATATATAGAGAGAAAATTGATTTTTTTTTGGGTATGTTTTGAGCTTTAATCTTGCTTAATTATTACTACTATGGTTGTTATTAATGTTTAGGAAGTTAAAGAAAACATTTTCAACTCTTTTTCTTTCAAAAATCAAAAACCCTAAGTAAGGGAGTAAAATGAAAGTGTGTTTTTTTCCTTAGTGCTTTGTTAATATTGAAGTTAGAGGAGTTAGTAAATTGAATAACAACAAAAAATATCAAACCCCCAAATTTTAAGTAAGACCAAATGTGGTGTGTCTTAATGTGAAAATTTGATTATATGTTTGAGTTACATAATGAGTTGTTTTCAAATAAATAAGTTTGAACTGACAATAGAAATTTTGTTAGAGGGTTTAAGTTAGTAAAGTTATGAAGACTTTTGAAAATGTGTTTGGTTATGTTTTTGTAATTAAAATGACAACTGGATGTTAAGGTGTTTGGGGACCAAAGCGATGTATTTAAAAAAAAAACTCAAAGTTGTGAGTTGACGATTTTAGAGTAAGTGAGTGATTGACAAAAAAGAAATTGATTAGTTTTCTCGAGTAATGTAACCTTGAAGTAAATTTTATAATTTTCTATGTTTATGTAATTAGTTTATTGAGTCTCAAAAATGAATCGAGATTGATTACACTGAGTAAACGGTGTGGAGAACTCTGAATATTTTATGTTTGTTTGGTTGAAATTTTTAAGGAAAATAGATAGAAAACAAAAAAGTCATGAATTTTTTTTTTTTTGGAATAAGTTTTGAAATAAAGGGTAAATGAATTGTTCTGGGTTATTTAATTCAAAAGTATTTGAGTGGTATAAATTTTATAAACTTTAAAGAAGTTAGGAAAAAGTTCTTTTGTGATTTTTATGGCGGTATAAATTAAAATTTGGAGTCGTTTAATGCTTGAAATCATAGGAGTTGTTGTCCTTGATTATTTATGGTGTTTTAAACTAGATTTGGATTTGGAAGTTTTTTGAAAAACTTTGATGAGTAAAATGAGTTTTAACCGGATGGTATATATATATATATATAAAGAGTTCAAAATTTTGTTTAAAAGTTGGTTTTAAGTTTACTTTGTTATTAAGGTGCTAAAGCTATTATCTTTTGGGTTTTTGTGAGAACAAGGTTTCTACCTTTATAAATTGAAATAAAAAAATTTAGTCATTGATACTAAATTTTTAATTTTTATGAAAAAAATTAACTTTGAGAAACAAAGTTTTCAGACTTCATGATTTTGAGAATAGTTCATATAAAAAAATATATATAAGGGTTCAAATTTTGTATATAAAAAATGTTTGAAAGAAAAATATTCACTTTATGAATTAAGTTTCAATTTAAACTTTTGAAGTTACAAGTTTTAATTTTTATAGTAAGGATATCAACTTTATGCTAAAATTAGAGGTTGAAAAAGTATTTAGGTATTTTGAAAAACAATAATTGATTATAATTTTGGGTTTTGATATATGATTTTATTATAAATGAAGATTTTAGTTGGAGACTTAAAAAAAGATTGTGAACTTGAGAAATATTTGGTGTTGATGAGAAAATGTGGTTTTTAAGTGAAAGTTTATATACAAAGCATAATTAATAAAGATTAAAATTTGAAAAATATCAAATTGGAAAATCATGATTTTGAATAGTTAGAATATTGGAACTCTTAGTATTTGAGTTTTTTTATTTATAAGATTTCTGAATACAAATCTTCTACTAGTTTTTCAAATATTAAAGTGTTGAAATTTATGTAGTTGATTGATGATTTAATTGAAATTTCAAATCGTGCGAGTATGTTTGTCTTTGATTGATTTTGTTTAGAAAATATTTTGTCCTAAATTGTTAAAGACAAAGATTTGAATTGAACTTGAATAAGTTTGAAAAACAATTTCGATATTTTCAAAGTGTGGAATAAATATTTTGAAATTCGTTTTCGTCAAAGTACTTAAACCAAAGTCTTTTTGAAGTTAGAGAACCTAAGAGAAAAGTCAAAGCCTAATTGATTTGGATAGTGGTCGAACCTAGAGTTCATTTGGGGGTTGGTTTAGAAACTTGTATTGATTAAATCAACTAATTAGTTTATGGTACAAGGAAATTGAGAGGTGTCATTGGAATCGTCAGATAGGTTATGTTGGCGTAGCGTAAGTTTCTTGGGTAATAAAGCACTGTCAAGGTAAGGACACTTTCTAACGATATTATGTATGCTTGAATGTAGAGTGTGTATGTATACGTGTTCTTTTTGCTTGTGGTGAATAATGGTGCACACCATTGTTTATGTATTTTATGTGATTATGTATTCTTAACTGATAATATATCAGTTATGAATTTGATTGACAAGAATATGTTTTGAGTATGCTCTGTAAAAAAGTATTAAAAATTATTAGTGTTTAATGAGTATTAAAAGGGGAGTCTTTTAATAACTGCATTTACATAATGATTAATTTGGAAGAGTCAGAGCATGCTCATGCATTTCATACTTAATGGTGACTGTGATGGGCCACAATGTTAGTGGTGACCGTGATGGGCCATGGGGCGCTTCATTTAGTTGATTGGTCTACCTTATCCTTACAAGGATTTTGGAGTCGTGTAGATCTGTAATAGACTGCACTCTAGTAAATTGTGATGACCTGTGATAGGTGGTACCTCGGTAATCAGTACTAGTATGTGAGAGGCGGTACACTTATGATTTACGGCCCTCGAAGAGGGTGTGGAAATTTTGGAATCTTGTGTACTGGCATATAAGCATTGAATTATGGTGTTTTGTCATACGAGTCATGTTTGTTATATGATGATATTTATATGCATCTTTGTTTATCACTATATGACATGTCATGTTATGCTTTTGTGCTTTGTATTTTTGTATGTATGTTATTTTTAGATTGCGACCCTCTACTATTATTGTGGACCGGGCTTACGCACCAAATTCTTATTGTTTTGATTCGTGTTGGAATTGCAATGACGTCGAAGACGCAACATAACGATGATTTTGGATTGGTAATCGGAAGCAATGAGGCTTGATGCCACTCGTGGATCCTCAGTACCCAGTCACTCTCAGTTAGATTAATGATCAACTTATGATTTTATTTAAGAATTTTATTTATTCTCCATTCCTTATTACAATGTTGTTGTCGCAATGGAATGTATGTATTTGAAACAGTTGTATTTTTTTTAGTCTATGTGAATTGTTCGGTTGTAAGTAAGTTCGTTGTGTTGAAACCAATTTATATAATGAAACAATGATTTTAATCGTCTCTTTTGAAAAAAAAAAATTACACTTAAATATTTTATTCTTATTTAAATTACAATACGATTATGAATATTTTATCTAAAAATGTTTAGTTGTTTTAAAAAAAAATTACATTATCGCTCTTAAAAATCAGGGTGTTACAATAACAATGAAGAATATTCAATTGAGTATATGCCAAAGTGACCAAGCATCATCTAGAGTAATGATCATCTCTCCAATTGAAATATGGAAGTTGTAGGTGTCTTGATGTCACCTCTCTACAAAAGCATATATGAGTCCTTTATTGATCATTTCATATATGCACGTCAATAACAATAAGAATATTATACCTTCAAAAACTATCACACGTTGAATGATATCTTTCAGCTTCTTTTTATTGTTGAATACCTTCAGCTCTCCACGATCCTAAAATAAAGGAATAAAATATATGTTTAAATGACATTATGACAACATCGGTAAAAATATAATATGACATTAAATTACCCCTCTATTCCAAAGTCAAGTGGCCATGTGGTCACTAAATGTCCTAAGGACATATGTGTCAAAAAGACCTTCAGGGAATCCCTTAGCTACTAAACCCTTATGCTCTTGTTGGGGCTTATTTGCATTGAGAGGTTGATTCATCTTCATCAAGTTGTTCTGGTTGATCCATCTGCTTCTACTGTTGTAGCTACTTTGAAGACATAGTTAGATCGTCACCACATCGGCAAGCTCCAACTAAAATGGTCGGTTTAACACGAGTCTCATAGTCATAAGACATATTAACTCTTACCTGACTCTCGTGGACCGTAAACATAGTATACACCATGCATGCTAGAAAATAGACATACATGCTCAGTATTCGGTTACACTCAACAAAATATTTTAGTAAGTAACACATTCGTGAATTATGCATACGTAAAACTACACAAACTGAGTTTATACACGTTTCCATGAATCCAATCAACTCATATATATATTACAATATTTTCAACTACTTCAACTTAATTCACATAAATGTATGCAAAAAGAAACGAAGAGGAATACTATAACAAAAGACATCGAAAAAACTTGTAAATAGTTTGCAAATGTGGCTTATCCTTTGTGAGTCTGCTTCAACAAGTTCAAGAAAATGGATGAGAGCGAGAATAATGGCCAAAATCGCAAAATACTAAAAGAAAGGAGCAAATAGGTTGGTCTTTGGTCTCACGATGCCAAAAATGAGAGATGAGAGAATAACTGGTTTTTGGTAGGATGTGTAAATTGGATTTGATTTTGAGGGCAACTTAATTATTTTATGTCTTTTAAAAGATGATAGTGGTTGTAACTAGACAAAAGAGAGTGTAATAGTAAAAGTGAAAATAATTTTATTAAAGAAAAATATGCACACGCAAGTAGAGTAAGATAGTTCAAATTAAATAAGGTTGATGGTAGAATGTTAGCTTTTGAAATCCTTGTGAAACAAGACAAAGATAATCGAAAATCGTAGATGCAATGACATGTCTCTAGAAAATTGTTGAAAATAAGTTAAATGTTTAAAATTCTATCTACTTTGTGAAAATAGATTTTTTATTTTTTTTAAAATGTCTTTTCATTTTACTTTAATGAGAGACTCGTGAAGTGAATTATTGCTTTAAAGAGAAAATGAAATATCCATTAATGAAAATATTAAAAACGTTTTCTTAACACATTGTTTATAAAAATATAGACAACTATTCGGTTCAAAATTTTCGTACTTTCTTGTTAACAACTAAAATGAACCTAACTTTTTTAAAAAAATATATATATTCTCATAAAATAAACGGGTCCTTGATACCCACCATTATAGGTGGAAACAAAACCATGCCATAGAAATGGGAAAATATGTCATACGGTTATTAAATAACCCTCATTTTTATAATTCAATCATCTCTCAATTTTTCTTCTTTCACCATATACCTATGGATATAGATCCTTCTAATTTCTTAATTCTCAAGAAATCGAAAACTCTATACCATAGTTTGAGGTATAGAAACATACATTTCTAGAATGAAGATTATATAACAAAGCTCCCCATTTCTTTTGAGAGAATATCTACTTTTAACAAATGGACCCCATAGAACCACATAACCCATGTACGCAGTAATAGGTAAAAGATAACATATTCGAATTTGGGAAGTTCAATCTTACCATAAAACTAACAAATAATAGTTTCATTTGAAAAGTACAAGCACAAGATAGAATATGCTAGTTTCCTCAATCAAGCAAATCTGAAACTGGAGTTTTCTTAAATGGATCTAATAGAGCCAACTGTTCAGCCAAAGCTTTGTTGGGAAATAGATCATCAGCTTTCATCCTGTCCCTGATTCCATATGCCGGCAGTTTGGCGTTTAAATAAGCCTGTGTTAGAGCATGGAAAGGAGATATTCTAGAAACATAACCAGATTGTCTCAATCTATAGAAAATCTTCTCTGTATTATGGACATCACCCCTCTTTGCATACTGCTCCATAATAGTCATATAAGTAGTAAATAATGGCTTCATCTTATTCTGCTGCATTGCCTTCTGCAAAACAGAGTCTGCCTTCTCAATTTCCCCTGCATGAATATAAAGTGACACAAGAGCATCCCAGGTCAATGGACCTATTATGCATCCACTATCTCCCATTTTCTTAATAAGATCCTTGCCCTTGTTTACCAACTTATGCCTTGCATAAATGTTGAGGAGTATTGAGTAGTTCTTAGCGGAAAGCTTCCATTTATTTGACATAATCTCAAAAACTGCCTCTGCTTCTTCAATTTTGTTTAACTTTCCCCAAGCTTCAACAGCAGCAAGGCAATCCTCTATCCGAGGAGGCCTTGACTCACAAACCTTCCAAATTCTCTCCACTTCGTCGACCCTTCCCAGAATTGCATAAAGGCGGAGCAAAGTTGGGATTACCCACATATTCTCTTTCAAGTTTTCACCTTCAATATCCTTCAATATAGCATCAGTTTTTTCTGTAAGCCCAGCTGAGGCATAATGCCTAGCCAAGGATGCCTGTGTTTGATGGTCTAGTTTAACACCTTCTGCCTTCATTGTCTCAACTATTTGATCCATTGCATCAATGTCATTGGATAGGCCCTTCACGTCTATTAAAATTTTATAAGTAAAAGGAGAAGGTTTGATATTCTCCTTTTCCATCATAAGTAACACATCAGCTATTTTCTTCTTGTCAGTCTTTTTATAAATAAGAAGCAACTGGTTACAAGCAAAGGGTGTAACCGGAAGATTTAACTCCCTCATTTTGTTGAATATTTCCTCAGTTTTCTTCAAATTGTTCAGACTAGCAGAGTTAGCTAGTAATGTTCTGTATAATAATTCTCCTCTGAAAGAATTTGGAACGCGGTTGATGTAACTTTCTGCCTTTGGTAGGCCACGTAATTTGGCAATGAAATCAAGTTTAGAAGCATATTCTTTCTCAGTAAATTCAAGCTTTTTCTTTGACTCTAGCCACTCAAGGACCTACAGTTCCAACAAAAGAAAGAAAATTACATTATATTGTAGAATCAGACATTAACAATCAACAATGTAATACATAAAATGCTTTTGAAGAATTATCAAATAAGACAATATGCCTGTAAAATCGACTGATGAAAAATTACATGTCATTCACAATAAAATCTACATGCCAAAAAAGAAAACAGGCCATTCCGCCATCCCTGCAGGCCTAACTACAGTTGTTATTCCCAGAGAGTTACATGGAATGACCAACCCGGCAACTCCAAAAATATGGTAACAGGATGGCCACTATACCAAAGATTATGGATACAAGGTAAATAATTCATACATACAATACATATACAAATGATGCAAAAGATCAAAAGTAACAAAGACTTGATTGAATCAGGAAAGAGAGAGAGTGGGAACAGAAAATGAGTTTTTTGGAAACAAACAGAGAAAATGTGTAAATCAGCAGAAATTATGACGCAGGGCCATTCCTAAGACTTTGGGTGCCATCTGCGAATTATGAACTTAGAGCCTTACTTTTTTATAAGTCATATGCGTGTGCGCGCATGTGTGAGTATATATAGCAACAAAAATTATCCTAACTAATACCTTAATCTAAAGTTCTTTTTCTTTTGTGTAAGCTCTTCAAGATGCTTATCAATTGTTATGTCTTTCTAAACTCTGATTAGTAAATCAATGTATTCACTCATAAAAGACATATGTGCACCACTAGATTCATGTTCTTTAAGTCTATTCAAAAGATAAGTTCAATCATTAAAATTTTCATTTTCTAAGTGATTTGTTTTATGTATGACTTATAT